>NC_046155.1:1001220-1248720 GCF_011064425.1 Rattus rattus | reverse complement strand
TGGCTTACTCAAGCGCCTGCCTGCCTGCCTGCCTGCCTGCCTGCCTGTCTGTCTGTCTGTCTACCTGTGAGGTGCTGTAACAATGGTACCTGCCTCAACGAGTCACTGCAACAATCCCAGTGAGTTTATATAGAGTCCAGAGAGTGGCACGTGACAGACACAGAGAAAATGCGCAGTGAGTACGGACTGGGCGTCTTCAGTCCAGAAACCTCAAGTTTAAAGTGCTCTAAAAGCTGAGATGCTGAGGGATACTGACAGGATAGCAAGAGGAGTCTTCCCCACCAACCTGATTTGATGGACTAAAAACAATGGAGTAGAAACACTGAATTAAATTACCTGCAGGCTATATGCATAGGTATATGTGAAAGAGTGAATACCCAAGATATCTCATTACGTATAGTCATCCATCCTAGAATTTTAAAAACATCCAAAACCTTGAAATACTTCCAGACCCAAACATTTCAGACAAGAAATAACACTGGGCTTGGGACTGCAGAGACGCCTCAGTGGGGAGCATTGCTCTTGCAGAGCCAGGTTTGGGTCTTAGCACCAACCCAAGGCAGCTCACAGACCCCTCAAGCAATCCCAGGTCCGGGGGATCCAGTGCTTCCACCTCCGTGGACACTCTCGCACATTCGGTGCACAGAAACTCATTCAGAGTTATATATGCACATACATAAAAAGAAATAAATACTCTAAAAAAGAATATCCAACCTCCAATAGCAGTAAGTAAACAAACCCCCAAAGCACAATTCACAGTGTGGTGCCCGCCTTAGAGACATGGCAGGACAGCTGTGTGGTGACTAAACAATAGATCGCTACCCAGGTACGGTGGGTGTTACCACATCCGGGGACCACTGCCAGAGCAGCACTACACGTCTGACACCATCCTAGGCTAAGTAGCAAGTTCCCTCATTATATAGTGAGACCCTGTCTTAAAAATCAAAATGGCGCTCCACAGGCAAAGGTGCTTGCCACCAACCTTGATAACCTGTTCAATTTCCAGAACCCACATGGTGGGAGGGAGAACTGACTCCCGCCGATTGCCCTCAGACCTCCATGCGTATGCTGTGGCAAGTGTGGATGTGTGTACATGCATGCTAAATAAAGTTTGTCTCTTAGAGGCAGCATAGAACTGAGTCCTGCATTCTTTTCAAATCTCACAGGGATAGACTCTAAATAGATTGTGTGTGTGTGTGTGTGTGTGTGTGTGTGTGTGTGTGTGTGTGTGTGTTAGATAATTAGCGGGAGTAGAGTTTTAAGAATTTTTATTTTATCAGTATTAGGGATGGAACCCAGGGCCCAGCACATGTTAGGCAAGGGTTCAACCACAGAGCTAAATTCCTCCTTGCTATTCCTGTAAACGAAGGGCACTGGGGTCTCAAGGAAGGGACGAGTTTACAAGTCCAGAGGGTTGGTAATGGGGTTGTGAAATGTTATTTGGGACTGGTTTTGAACATTGATCGGGCAAGCTCAGGAGAGGCCAAGCCAAGCAAAGGGATGGTTATTAAAGAGGTATGGAAGGGAGGAAAAATGTGTGCCATCTGTAGGAGAGCAACCGACCTGGGACGAAGAATAGAGATCATGGCAGGAGAAGCTGAGGCCAGGCCTTGGGTAGCTGCTTTAAGTCATTCGTAGGACAGTGGGTGGGAACTGTCTGTGGAGACTGTCGTGAGTGCAAAAGATTGGCGCAGGTAAGCGAACTGAACTGAACTGAGCAAGAACTGTGCGTGGGAAGCAGGGAGTAAACGTGGAGGGACTCTGCACAACAGTTAGACGGAGGAGAAACCAGTTGGAAGATAGTTTAAATGAGATTTTAATTACATTTATTTGTGTATGTGTCTATGCGAACGTGTGTGTGCATATATGAATGTGTGTGCACATACGTGCATGCAGTCACAGGATAAACTCTAGTGTCACTCTTCATGTACCCATCCACCTTGTCACTTTTTGAGGCATGGTCTCTCTCTCTCTCTCTCTGGTCTGGAATTTGCTGGTTAGACTAAGGCTAGATGGCCAGTGAGTCCCAGTTGGCCTGTCTGCGTTCCCAGTGCTGAGGTAGCGAAGTGCTACCACACCTACACTTTACCTGAGTTCTGCGGAGTGGAGATCATGGCTTCTGTGTGTGTGTGAGACACTTTGCTGACTGAGATGCCTCCTGCCCTGAATGTTGATTGTTTTGGAGTAGGCAAGAAGGGGGACAGTAGCTGTGGTAGCCATTGGAATAGCTGCAGTGACAGACAGCAGATGCTGAGACCGAAGCCGTGGGCAAGACACGGCCTCCGTGGTCGAGGTGGGAAGGGAAGATTCAGAGAATAAGAAGTTTCAGTTTTACATGGTTGGAAGAGGGGGTAGAGAGGCGAGGGGGGAGGAGTCGGAAGGGGTTGGGTTTAGGACAGTGGATCTGGTCTGTGTGGAGTGGAGTGGCCCTGGTCTTCTTTAGACGAAGCTATCCCATTTCTCTTGCCATGATGAAGTGCTCTGAAAGCAGCTTAGGGGAGAAAGCGTTTATTTTAGCTCATAATTTCAGGATACAGTCCATCACTGGGCAGGGTGTGTGTGTGTGTGTGTGTGTGTGTGTGTGTGTGTGTGCGTGTGTCTGTGTCTGTGTCTGTGTCTGTGTCTGTGTGTGTATATAGGCAAGAACTTTTTGTTTCCTTTTTTAAATTTAATTTAATTTTTAGAACTAATTCACTTTATATCCCACTCACTGACCCCCTCCCTGTCAGCCCCTCCTACATTCTTTCCTCCTCCCCCTCCCCTTCTCCTCTGAACAAGTGGGGGCTGTGTAACCCCCACCTCCCACCCTGGCACTTAGATTCTTTCCAAGGCACTTCCTCTCCCACTGAGGCTAGACAAGGCAGCCCAGCTAGAACATGTTTCTTTGTTTTTTCGAGGCAGGGTCTTTCTATGTAGCCCTGGCTGGTCTGGAACTCACAGAGAGTCCTAGGACCAAACACCTGCCCCACCATGTCAAGCTGCGTATGATTGTCTTATCTGCATGTATGTCTGTGTACCACATGGCGCAGTACCCAAGGAGGCCAGAGGACAGGGTTGGATTCCCAGGAACTGGAGCTACAGACAGTTGTGAGCCATCATGTGGGAACTGAACCTGGGTCTGTGGAATAGCAGCCAAGGCTCTTAATCGCTGAGCCATCCCTTGGGCTCCATGGTTATTGGAGGTTCTTTAGGGCAGTATTTCTCCAGAAACCAGTAACTACTTCAGATCTCAGGGCCACAGATTCTTTCCTAAGCCAGGGATGTGCAGGGCACATGTTTGTGGGCCTGCTGGGCTTATCTTAGAGAGGTGTTCATGAGGTGCGGAGGCAGGAGAACCTGTGTTCAGAGCTCTTGGGAAGGAACTCATCTTGGAGAGCCAGGCTATCACACTGAAGGATAAAAGTCACCAAGGCTGAGAACATCTCAGTGGGAAATCTTATCACACTCTCTGCCTCCCTGAGCGTGTTCCCCCTGAGGACTCAGGCAGGCCATGAGGTGTCACTGTAGATAGACTGGCCATGGCTTTTCCCCTACATGTGACCCTTCCTGCACGGTTGTCCTTTTTTTGAGGGCTCAGAGCATGGCCTTCACTGTTTACAATTCCCCCTTCCCACGTTCCTCATCTTCATTGGTATCCATAACGAATCTACTGGAACTCTTGAGTTCATGTTAGATAAGATGGGGATGTCCCTGTCCTCTGCCATGCGCGTGCGAATTGGGGTTAGGTCAGAAATGCGACCATGACAGCTTCCAGGGGTGGGAGGGACACCAGGCAGAAGGGACGGACACCCTGGGGAGTGGTGCAGAGCTGAGCTGGGTGTTTCCAGGGAAAGAAGGACACAGGATGGCTGCTTGGGCTGGCAGCTTCGAGGCTCCATTCTGCTACTTGCTGGCTGTGGGAACCTGGAAAACTCACCGAGCTGAGCCATAAGAAGCCAGTGCTCCAGGAGCTGTGCCAAGAGATCAATAGGTTTACTGTGCTTCTTCACACCAATGGCCAGGAGGCTTTGAGGAAGAGGTGGCACTAGGCTAGACCTTGAAGAACGGCTGAGCCAGAGGGAGGAAGAGCAACAGGGCTTCCTTGCTGGAAATGCGGGGTGTGAGAGAACTGGTGTCTCCAGCATGGTAAGGCGACAAGATTGGTTTTTGTGGAAAATAAAAATACAGTGGAGATTAGCACTCCAGCAGCTTCTAGCAGGTTTGACTTCTAGGTTAAGAACGTACCTCTCAAGATGCTCCCCTTCCATATTGGGTCAGGATGAGGCTGGGAGAAGTAAGAGATGGGATCCAGGTTTGTTTTGTATTTTATACTAAGCTCACATAAGATATGCTGTGGAGCGTGACCTTGAACTTCCGATCCTCCTGCCTCCACCTTCTGAGTTCTGGGATGTACCACGGTGCCTGGTTATGTAGTCCTGGGGGCTGAGGTCAGGCAAGCGTTCCTCCAGCCAAGCCACAGCAGCCCTCCTGGAAACTAAAGCTTAGAGGGATTTAGATTACGTTTCGTTGTTGTTTGTTGAGACAGCCTCTCTCTCTACTTAGCCCTGGCTGTACAGGAACTCACTCTGAGGATCAGGCTAGCCTTGAATTTACAGCTATCCACCTGCCTCTGCCTCTCAAGTGGTGGGATTAAAGGCATGTGCCACCACGCCCAACCCTGGATTAAATCAATTATTGATTTAAGAACTTTAAAATATGCATTTCATTTTATCTTTTGTGTTTGAATGTTTTGCCTCCATGTATATCTGTGTACCACATGCAGGCCCGGTACCTCCAGAGGTCAGAAGAGGGTATCGAGTCCCCTGCAACTGGAGTTACAGTTGTGAGCCTCCACTGGGTGCTGGAAACTGAAGTCAGTGTGTAGCTTTAACAGGGGCAGTGGATTGTTGCAGCCTAGGAGACTGAAGGGGGGTGTGGTCAGATTTGAGGGGACTTCTTGAGAAGTCTAGATCAGGTCTCTGGAAGAGGAATAAGCACTTTTAACTGCTGAGCCATCTCTCCAGCCTTTATGATGTTACTAAAAGTTATAGTTGTGATTGTGTGTGCATGCGTGTGTGTGCATGCGTGTGTGTGCATACGTGTATACAGGATGTATGCTGGGGGAGTGTGTAAGCTGTGGTGCTCATGGAGAGCAGAGGGCAACCATTGTGGAATTAGTTCTTTCCTTCCGTCTTTGTGTAGGTTTCAGGGATGGGACTCAGACAGTCAGGCTTACGTGGCAAGCGCCTTTACCTTCTGAGCCATCTTGCTGGTTCTCTAGATTCCTTTGATTGACACCGCTAGTGTGACCTCTGAGAGTGCTTATGCATTTTCCCCCTATGTGTGTGAGTATTGTATTCATGTTTGTAGGCCCACACACGCGTGTTCGTGCACGCACACACACATACACACATGTATGTGTATGTGAACATGTATGTCTGTATGGTTGATCTTGGGTGCCTTTCCCACTTGCTCTCTGCCTTATATACAGGGGCAGGGTCTTGCACTGAACTGAGAGCTCGCCATTTTGAATAGTCCGGCTAGCTATTTTGCCCCGGGGATTCTGTGTCTATTTCCTCCTGTGTTCTGGGTAATAGGTGGGCCACCAGGCTTACCTGCCTTTGATGTGGGTCCTGGGAATCTGACTTCTGTTCCTCACAGTCACTGGCATGAGCCATGTATCCAGCCCTGCGTCTGCTTTTGGACACTCTTACAGAGGAATAGTCATTCGTATTCAAGGGTTATAATGGTAGTGGCGGGTACAGGAAACAGCACACAACAGGATCCAGGCCTACTTTAGTGCTCAGAACACAAGAAGTGTTATTATATTATTCACTCAACAAACACAGCCATGTCTTTTTACAAGTCAGGAGCTGAGCGAGCAGCTGGGGGTAGAGAGATGAATGAGACATTGTTTTGTCTTGTACAGTTTTACAGTCCCTTCAGGAAGCCGAGTTGAAATTACAGTTGCATGTAGCTTCAACAGGGGCAGTGGTAAGACAGTGTATCACAGAGCTGGCCCGGAAGCAGGTAACTGCTGTTCTCCTGTGTTCAAAATGCACAGGTACTGACATGGGTGTTGAGGGGAAACATTGGCTTTCTCAGACGGCTGTGTGTGTGTGCACGTGCGTGGGTGTGTTTTGGGGAGAGTAGATAGAACATAACCTGGATTGTTGCAGGATAGGAGACTGAAGAGGGGGTGTGGTCAGATTTGAGGGGACTTACTAAGAAGACTAGACCTTTCCTGGTGAAGCCCAGCATGGAGCCATATACACTGCAGTAGATTTGAGGTGTGTCAAGGCACTTAGGTGGCATATGGGCATAAACTGCAGGGTGACAGGACTCACAGCAAGATCCTCTCAGAGGCCTATTTAAGCTCCCACAGAACAGACAGGGGCCTTAGCTAGGCTGCACTTGATGGGGCACGGGGGGATTCAGCAGGTGGAACCCACAAGTACTGGTGACTGGTATGAAAGGGGAGAGGAGTGCTTTCTGGGTGTCTAGCCCAATAAAGACAGGAGAGGGCTGGAGAGGGAAGGTTCTGAAACCACCTTAGACAGATTAAGGGCAAGAATCCTCTGAGAGGAAGGAGCATGGTGACTCTGATTGGCAAGTGGATAGATACAGGGATGGTGATGGAGAGTGGTCCAGAGAGGGGAGAGGATATACCACTGAGCACACGAGGCTTACAGCCCAGCTGATGTGGAATGTGACAGATGAGTCATCACCAGGCCGACCAGGTAATGGGCTTGGCCCTAGGTTAGATGGCCTCTTGGGACACTTTTTAGAGATCAAGAATTGTAGGTTGGAAACAAGACCTTTGCCCCAAGGCAGCAAGGTGAGCTATGGATGAGGAGAGCATGGAGACGATGTGGCTAAGGGATGGGGGTGGGGGGAGAGCTGGAGGGGCCTGGGATGGCAGGTGAGGGATTCAGACAGCACAGCAGATGAAGGAAAGAATTCTACATCTCAGGAGCCTGCCAGCGTTACGTTTCTGAGTATACCTTAACAATTATTCTTCTAAAGATATTTATTTTATTTTGGGTGTATGTGTGTGTCCCTGAGGACCGGTATTTGTACCTACATGATGCAGTGTCAGCAGAGGTCAGAGGCGGCCATCAGAGCCCTTGGAACTGGAGCGTATAGGCGGCTGTGAGCCTCTGCCATGTGAACGCTGGGAACCAAACCCGAGTCTTCTGTAAGAGCAGCAAGCACTCCTAACCTCCCCAGCCCATTAAAAAAAGGAAATTATGTCCACTGTGTGTGTCTGTGTCTAAGTATGTTCACGTGAGTGCAGTTGCCCGAGGAGGCCAGAGGCGTCTGATCCCTTTGCAGCCGGAGTTGCAGGTGAGGGTGGGTTCCGGAAACCCAACTAGGGTCCTCTGGATGAGCAGGCGCTTTCTTAATCACTGTCTTTCCGGCCTGGAAATACTTTTTGAAATATTTGCTATGTGGAATAATCTAGAAATCAAAATGATTCCTTTGCACAGGTGGTGGCAGCTTGGGGCTGACTAGGGCCTTAGCATGCTAGGACCAAAGAGTTCCAGTACGGTGGTTCTCAGAGTACGCAGGGGTGGCCTTAACTGGACAGCTCCCTCAGAGTTGCGATGAGGCTCAGTAGCTTTAGAAGAATCGTGGTCTGTACAGCTTCGGCTGTGTGCCCATCAGGCCAAAGCCTGTCTGCTGTGTACTGTAGAGTGTATTTGTAACAGGGAAGCTTGTGGGTGGACAAAGAGATGGGTAGGTGGCAAGACGGCTCATTGGGTGTGTGTGGGCGGGCAGGGGTGGAGGCGTCACGAATAACGTGCATTAGGCTGCTGTGCAAGTGTTGGTGTTTGCACTCAGTCTCTGCGTGTGTGTCACAGGGTGGTATGACGTACGATAAATAGCACATTTGTTTTGTCAGTATAATGCCCCTCCCCAAGAACGAATCCCACAGAATGTGCTCACAGGAGGGAGGAGACAGCGTGTGTGCAAGTGTGTGAATTGGTCTATCTCAGGACCTGCATATGTGTCTTTCCTTGAGAGCGTGTGTGTGTTTGTAGGTTGTGAAGCTTCTCTCTTCTGCCTTTGGCTCCATCTGACATCCTCTCGGTCAGTGGATATGTGACATGTTTAAAACTGGGAGTGCCTTGGTCCTCTTACAAACCAGGCCAGAGTGAAGCCTGCCTGAGGAGCCATGGCTTAGCTGAAGGAAGGCTGAAGGCTCACATCCACCTCTCTTTACCCATCAGGTGTGTCCCAAGGTCCAGGCCAGGCCCTAAATAGGTGAGGCTGATGGCCCAGAGGGTGTAGCACAATCTAGTGGTCCTCAATGTGGTCCTCTGAATTTGACTGAACTTAGGATAATTGTTCAGCTGGAGACGCTTTGCCTCATCCAACCATTTAGAGGACATTTTGGCTCCTTTAGAAGGTGGAAGCAGAAGGATTAAGACATTAGGGCCAACCTTGGCTATATAACAAGTTTGAGGCCAACCCGCCCTATTCAGTATTTTGAAACAAGCGAGCAAGCAAACAAATAAATAAGCCAACACATTCTGGAGTTTGAGGATGCAGCTCAATTGGTAGAATATGTGTTTAGCATACACAGAGCTTTGAATTTAATCCCCGGCAGTGCTTAAAGCTGAGCGTAGTAGTGTATGCCTGTAATCCCAGCACTAAGGAGGCAGGAGGATAGCCCTGAGTTAGAGACTAGGGACCACAGAGTTAGTTCCAGGCCAGCTTGGATGTAGGACAAGACTGTGGAACACTCTTCAAAAAATGAAAACAAATAAAAAAGCCAAGCAGAATGAAGACATTTCCTCTGATCACAGAGGCAGAGCCAGGGCCAGAAGGGGCCTCTCTGTTGAATTGGGGTACAGAGAGGTTGAGTGACTTAGTTGGGTGGCCTAGCTCATGCCACAAAGCTATATTCTGACTCTGTGAGGGTGCCTTCTTTTCCCTGGGTGGGTAGTGGGCTATAGGAGGGTCAGATCCTTGACCGGAACACTGTGAGTGTGAGTTGTATGAGAGCTAAATGCAAGAGTGGGTCGTCCGGTGCTTATGTGTGTCAGTGTGTCACTGAGCGTGAGTGTGCCTCGGCGAGCTGTAAGACAGTCTCTGGTGTGAGCATGTCCCCATCTGTCTCTGAGCTGCAGTGGAATGAATGCAAGAGAGGAGCCTGCCTCGGGGAGTAGGGAGGCCTGGCTGGCGGCTGGCGGCTGGCGGCTGGCGGCTGGCGGCTGCTCATTGCCTGCTTGCAGCCCTCCTTCCTGTCTCTGTGTGATCTTGGGCTGTCATGTCCCTGCTCTGGGCCTCAATTTCCTAGCATAACAGGATCTGGTGCAAATGTAGAGAGGTCCCTCCCAGCTTTCCTGTTCTGGCTGACTTGGGAGACTCATTGAGGGGACAGTGCGGCCACTGCCTAGTCTGAGGCAAAGCTGTTCCCTGAGATCTGGGACTTCTAGTTTGGGTTATTCATGTCAGGGCCTTGGTGGGCTTGGGGTCCTGGAACCCCTTGGTCTTTGAAGCACATTTGCTAACAGGTCTCCTATCTCTTCTCTCCCTGCTCCCTTCTCTGAACTTGGCTGACTTTAGAGGAACACCCCATGGAAGGTGAGTGGAGCCTCCCTGATCATCAGGGTAGTATTTCCCTGTGGGGCCCATTTGAAGGGGTGCTGTTGGCCATGCAGCAGCTTCCTGCCTGCTCATGTTTGCGGGGTTCCCAGGGGGAAGGGAGTCTGGGGTCTTCTCCATTGGACTGCCTCTTCCTGGGCCTCTTTGCTCATTGACTGGGGACGCTGCTGGGTAGAGGGCAGGTCCTCCTCCTTACCCCGTGCTGCTCTCTGCTGCCCTCAGCCTTCTGCCTTGTAGAGGAGGGAAGAGGCTCTCTTGGAAGAGCTGATGATTGGGGAGGGGAAAGGAACACAGCTGGCAGTGTTGGAAGCGCCCAGAAGTGAGTAGGTAGACACGGTCTTGCCCAGTTTAGGAGGAGTATGTGGCCATATAAAGAGAGTGGGGATGGCAGGGTTGGCTGCTGGCCTGCAGCTTGAGCTGCAGAGAATTCGTGCTGCTACTTGCAGGTTAGTGGGAGTGTGGTGAGAGCACAGGCAGGGTGGGGTCTGTCCCATGTTGGGGTGTGTGGGCAGGGCCAGCTCTTCCACTCTGCTAAAGCTGCCCATGGCTTGAGGAAGAGGACAGCTTCTTCGTTCAACCCAGCCGCATGGCAAGGGTGGCAGTGGGCTTCTCTTGGATCTGTCCGTGCTCTCTCCCTGCTTTCCGTCTGTGTCTCTCTCTCTCTCTCTCTCTCTCTCTCTCTCTCTCTCTCTCTCTCTCTCTCTCTCTCATTGTCTTTGCTTCTCTTTCTCCGGGGCTCTGTCTGTGGACCTCTCTCTATCCCTGTCCTTCCCCAGATGCTCTGGGTTCTGCCGTTCTTAGAAACTTTCTATCTTTGCTTTCCCCTCTGTTTCTTTTCCTTCTCTGGGGTGGACTAGGACCGAAGATGGCGTGGTCAATGCTTGGGGGCTAGATTACAGCCAATCTTCCAGGTCATCGCTGTGAAGTTGGCAGCATGATTGTGAGGGAAGGCCATCTCTTGGTGACCACTCTGCTCCACAGTCCCCTGTCCTGGGAAGGTAGTGGGTAGGATGCACTCTGAGCTCCCTGGGCTTGGCCCTTCTGGGAAGAGCATAGAGACACCAGGATGTGTGAGTCCTGGTAAGGGCAGGCAGTGAGGGCCGCAGGTCTGGGTAGGAGTGGAACCCGTTTTCCTGGTGGTATCCTCAGCTTACCTTGTCTATCCGTTTCTTCTCTTTGGGTTTTCTCAGGTGCCCTGGTCTCAGCAGGCCAGCCCCTGTGTCTGTATCTGTGTGTTGTGTGTGCGCACACATTCATGTCACTTGGCTGTCTGTGTGGGCGCCGCTGGGCACCAGCTTATTGTCTTGTCCGTGGAGTGGCGGGTGTCATGTGTCTCTGGAGGAGCGACCAGGGCTTTGTGTGTCTGCATCTATGTTTGCATCTCTGTGTATCACTGTTTACCTAGGTCTGTATGCATGTGAGAGAGAAGGAGAGAGTCTGCACATCTGGGTGGACACTGCTTTCTGAGGGCTGGAGATAAGATTTCGTGGCTTTAACTTGCTCTTGATGTCTCCTCTGGAACAAAGGGAGAGATGGATGGAAAGAGAGAAGAGACGGGAGAGGAGAGGCTTGGGAGGAAGGAGGAGGGAGCATAGAGGCAGGGAGAGGAGCAAGAGGTAGGATTTTAAAAAAGCTGGGGGGGGAGGGGAGGAGGAGAGGAGCATAGTAGGGAAGGCGTCAGCTGAGAGGGAAGGGCAGAGGCCGCATTGAAGTAGCTTGGAACAGGGAGAGGAAAGGACTGATAAGGTGGTCGGCTTTGGAGACGAGGGAATGAGCTCTGTGTGGGCTGTCCCGGTAACCTGCTGGTGTGGATGTGGGCCTGAATAGCAATAGTGCAGGGTGTGTATGGGATGCGGCATGTGTGTGTGTGCACGTGCACCCGTGTGCACATAGTTAGGAGTGTGATCCTTCTGTGTGTCCTTGTGCTTGTCTGTCTGTGTCTCTTAAGTTTTCTCTCCATGACTGTCATTCTGGGGTCTGTCTGGGTACAAGTCAAGGGCGAGACTTCAAGCGAGGACACAGGCTCAGCTGGACCTCCCTGTGGTCCCCCTTCAGATCTCTCAGGGGTCTCTGTGCTCCCTTTCTCTGTCCCTTGATGCTGGGACGCTGGGCCTAAGACCTGGCTTCCTCCTGGAACCCAGGCATCCTGCTGTGCAATGCCCTGAACACCTCCTCTTTCTCCCTGATCTCCTCCAAGCGGAGAAAGGAGACCCAGATTAGCTGAGTAGAATACCCGAGGAAGGGCCTTTGGCAGCACCATCCATCACTGCCAGCCTGTAAGAGGAGTGGAAGGAGGGGCAAGATGCCACAGGTAGTCGTGGGGGAGAGAGCACCCCAGGGGTACTGGGGTCTGGACAAAGAGCAAGCTATAATTGGGATGGGAGAGGAAACAGGTTGTAGGAAGGAATCCCTCGGTCCTCCGGTCATCTGAGGATGAGCCAGGAGTAGATTGGAAGGGAACGGGTCTCCCCTCACCAAGATGGCTGGTGCTGTCACGCCTGAGGGAGCTGAGCAGCTGGTTGCCTTGGTGACAGAGGGAGAGTGCCGCATGCTAATGAGGCCGGCAGAGAGCTGGGCAGTGAAAGGGTCTTGAGGGTAGCTGTGTGACTTCCCCCAGCAGTAGTCAGGCCTAAGGGGCTGTAGGTGGTGGTGGTGGTGGGGGCAGAGGACAAGAAACTGAACCCATGGGCCCTCTGACACTGATTCGAGGGTAACAGAAGCCTAGATATCTAAGAGTAGGGCCTCGGGGCAAGGCTGCTGCTGACAGGCAGAGTGGGAGAAGGGTTCAGGGCCTGGGGCCTGAGTTTTAGAAGGAGGTGCTGGAATTTTGTGGGGTAAGAGTGAGTGGCAGGGTAGGGAATAAAAAGACAGCCTAAAAGCTGGAGGTCCTCCCAGTGCTTTGAATAAACCCTACGTCCTCCTGAGAACTGTGCTGTCCTGATGCTGCCCCACTTGCTGTGACCTCCCTTAAGCTAGTCTCCGACCTAGAGGTGAGATAAAGAAATGACACTGATGGAGAGGAGAAGGAAGCTACCAGGAGCCTGTGGCTTTGTCTCCCCCAGGGCCAAGATTTTGCCCTGCCAAACCCTTCCCAGTCTCCTCAGCCTCCTCACCGCCTCCCGGGCACTGGCTAACCTTTCTGTGCCCCGGAAGTACTTGCAGCTCCCTAGACTCCATACTCAGTTTCCATCCCAGGGTCTAGCCTCTCATGCCACAAGAGCGGGAATGGTTTTCCTGGCCGCAGACTGTTCTTCCCCCACCCTCCTGGTTAGGCCGCACAGCTGAGAGGTGGGGCTGTGGTGGGGCAGGGAGCAGGGGTTTGGTAGGGCTAGCTGGTCATCTCAGGGAGTCCAGGGGAGTCAGTCCCATCACTGGTCTGGGGGTGTCCGCCTCCCGGGGGTCTGTGGTCCTGGTGTGGTTCATTCTGAAAAGACTCAGGTTAGAGAGGGTTACCTCAAATTAGGACTAAATAGTCCTCAGCAAAGGCCTGGCCAGGGAAAGGGGACCTGCAGGGTCATTTAGGCATGAAGGATTTGGATCTTCCAGAGTGCTTGGCCTCCTGCCCAGGGGTCTTGGCTGTCCGTTTTGGAACTTGTTGTCCAAAGTCACACAGTTTCTAGCTTCCCAGATTGTGAAAGAATCACACCATCTTATGTTCTTTAGACTCCGTTTACTTCTTCCAGCTTCCTTGGTTCCCCAGAAACAAGCAGATTTCTTTGGAACCTGCTGTCTCTATGTGTGTCTGGAATGGGTAGCTGGAAGAATTAGGGCCACTGAGGAGGCTTTTCTAGGTTCCAGTGTGGAGGTTTCCTTTAAGGCCCAGGTTTCTATACTACCCACTTTCCCTCTAGGTCATGCAGACCCCTGGTGTGTGTGTGCGCGCATGTGCGTGCGTGTGTGCATGTGTGTGTGTGTGCATGTGTACATGTGTGCATGCGTGTGTGTGTGTATGTGTGCATGTGTGTGTGTGCGTGTGTGCATGTGTGCATGTATGTGTGTGTGTGCGCATGTGCGTGCGTGTGTGCATGCGTGTGTGTGTGTGTGTGTGTGCATGTGTGCATGCGTGTGTGTGTGTGCATGTGTGTGTGTGTGTGGTGGTTGGAGTCCCCTTGCCCACTCAATCCCACCCTAACGGGACACTCTCTTTCTCTCCAGGTGGCTTTGATTTTTGTGTCGTGTTTTATTTTCTCCTCCATCCGAATTGTTTTTTTCTCGTTGACCGTTTTTTTTTTTTCTCTCCACCTCCTGGAAGAAAAAAAAAAGAAAAGAAAAAAAGAAAAAAGAAGAAAGAAAAAGGGAAAAGCAGCACCTCCCCCCATGCTTACCCTCCTTTTCCTTTTTCTTTTTTCTTTCTTTTTTTTCCGGCAAGAAGAAAAAAAATAAGAAACCAAAAAATTCTCTTCCTCCCCCTGCAGCAACTCCCTGCCCTGCCTCCTCTGGCTCCCCCTCCCTCCGATACCCCTTCCCCTCCCTCCACCCTCTATTTCTGCATCGGGCCCCTTCCCTCAGCTGCTGGGCTGGGGGCTCTCCCCCGATGTCTGTCACAAGTTAAAAGGGTTTTAAATTGTGGCAGCAGCAACTTTCCCTCCCTTCTCTCTGGCGGATTTCATGACTCGTGTTTCTTTGTTTCTTTCCTCTTCTCTTTCTTTCTTTTCTCCTTTTCTTTCTTTCTCTTCTTCCCCTTTCTAAGGTCCGGCTCACCTGACGTTAAACAGCGAAGGTATGGTTTGAAGTTTTGGTTTCGTTACGATTGGACTGGATTCCCCCAAACTGTGCCTGGCTTTTCTGTTCTCTCCCCTTCCCTTCCTCCTTCTCCTTCACCCCTCCTGCCTCCCTCCTTCCTTCCCTTCCCTTTTCCTTGGCCATTTCTTTATTTGTATGGGGGTGCCTGACGGGGGTGGGGCTGGCCCTTTCCGTCCCCCTCCGCTCCCCTCGCTCCCCTCGGGTCCACTGTCCACCCTCACGTCACCTTGGTTTCTGATGTCAGATGTATACTCTCCTGCCGTTGTCTCCAGTCTCCTTTTGTTTTTGTTCTCTCCATCTTCCTTGTGGTACATCTTGCTTTTCTCTTTCTCATGCTGGTGTTTGATTTGCATCCACTCATTCTGGTCACTCTTTCTTTCCTGTGAATGCGAGTTAAAAAGAAAAGGGCCTACCTGGGCTGCAGAAAGGATTTGAGGCAGCACATTCCTCTTCCCTTGCTGCTGCGGAAGACACCCCATTTAATCCCCGTCCCTAGAATGGGTTTAAAGGGAAGATATGAGGCTGGAAGTGTAGAATCCTCCCTTCCCACAATGCCTTGCCCTCCAATATCTTTTGAGTCTCTTATTGCTATCTGACAGATGACAGTACCCCAGAGACAAATGACTGGTGACTGTGATTACGGAGTGTCACCAGGAGTCATGACAGCCCTACTGGTGGCTAGGCTGGGACTTGTCCTTTATCTTGCACCTACCCTTGGCTAAGTAGTCTGTATACACACGGCTCTGGGGTCTAATCTCAGTGTTGCAAGGGTAGAGGAAACCTGGCACTAAGCAGCCTGGAGGGGAACCTAGGAGTTCTGACTGATCCCCTCCAGCTGTGACCCCCGCCCCCGACCATCCCTGTATCCACCTCTATGAGCACCCTGGGCACTGCTGTATTTGCCAAAGAGACAGGGCTAGGCTGCAAGAGACTTTTGCCAAGATCTGAAATTTGGGATGGATTTAGGTCTGATAAATGAGGGCCTGGAATTTGTGCAGGCATGGGGAATTATGGCCAGAAGTAAGCAGGAAGAAGTCCCATACAGGAAGTTAGGAGGAGGGTCCTGGCTGACTCACATCCTTCTTTTCTCTAAAACCTTGGTTTGGGGAGTGCAGCCTGTGGCTCACTTCAGACATTGAGGATGTTTTCTTGAAGAGTCCCAGAGATGTCTCCCCTCATCCAAAAGGCTCTGCAGCTCAGATGTTTGTCTAGTTTTAGTTTTGGGGACTGGGGACTGGAGTTGGAGGAAGAGCCCAGAAAGAAATTTCCCCCTCTATCCCTGAATTCTCCTCATTCTGTGGATCTAGCAGTAGGGCTGATTGCTTGGGAGCCCGGCTCCAGAGAACGTGTGTTCGCTGGCAAGTGTGGGTGAAGTTCAAGCCAGCCTGGAGCCCAGACATGGCAGCCTGTGCCTCTGGGGGTGCTGGAGCTGGGCCCTGTGTGGTGGACCAGAGAATGAGGCTGAGAACTGATTTCTGAGGAAGATTTTCTTCTATCCCCTTGAGCCCTGCCTAGTCAGGACCTCCTTAGGTGAGCACAGCCCTTCTGTGAGTGTGGTGGAGGGACAAACCTGGGAATCCCCATTGTTTAGGTGGAGGCCTTCAGAGCACCCACTGTAATGACTGAAACAGTTGTAGGTGTCCCATGAGAGGACAGACACAGACCAGGAGGGCTTTGGTACCTGAATTGAGGTGTAACACAGGCATAAGTCAGGGAAAAGCAGGTTGACAAGGACATTCTCTAACCCAGCACAGGATGTGGGCAGAGACGCCCAGAGAGGGAGGAGCATGAGCCCCAGGGATCTGACAGTGGTCATATCCCACAGGGTGATGGGGAAGCTGGGGTACAGGTGCTCAGGGCCTCAGTCCCCAGGACTGCCCTTCTCCCCCAACTTGGTCTCCTCACCCTAGACTGACTCATTCCTCACCTGCAGCTGGTAGCCTTTGGATTGTCACATGGCTCCTTCTCAAGAGACCTGGAAGGCCAGGGACTCCCCAGAGAAGCTCTTCCCCCTTGCCCAGGCCTGTAAGCAGCACCTTTGTCCTGAATAGGGCCTTCCATCACTTCAAGACTGGGATGGGACTGGCTGCAAAGCCCCTGTGCCTGACTCCCCAATTCTGCTTCTCCAGTAGGGTCCTTACTGTTCTCCGAGGGGGGGGCCGGGAGAGGAGGAGCCGGCGATGTGCACCAGCCAACAAAAGGTCAGTGATCCCATGGTCCCCAGACAGCCCAACCCTTGCCCCGCTGTAGGCTAAGTGCATTCCGAGAGGCGGAGGGGTCGTCACAGATGTACGGCATCTCCCGTGCCTTGCCTCCAGACCTACAGTAGTTCTGCCTCCCGCTACCACCATTCCCAGGGGCAGTGGTCCGTGTCCTACTGTGAAGGACCACAACCTCCATCTCTTTCCCAAAGCTTGTCCTGATGGCCTTAGCTGAGCATAGATGCCCCTTTCCACGGCGGCACTCAGGCCCATCTCTAGAAAGTGTGGCTGCAGTGGAGACAGGTGGCAGGGTACCATCATAGTCCAAGAGCCTGCTAGGTACCTTGCCTGGGGGCAGCTGCTAGCATCTGTGATCTGTGTGTGTCACCTAGACTGTCCCAGTGAGCCATGATGACATTTAGTGGCAGGCATCATTGCTTTCATAGGTGGGGAAACAGTCAAAGCCCCAGAGGCCAGCACGAGGCCCCTTAGCGTCTGAGGACACTGGGACTCCAGCTCATGTTTTAGGCCTGAGGCTACTTCTCTCAGGACTCTGCTGAGAAAAGTACAGGCCAGCCAAACAACTCTCAAAGCTCTGTATTCAAGCTGAAGCCACATGGCGTCATCTCCACTCTGCAGCTAGTGTCCTACTGTCCACCTGGGTTTGCACCGTCCCAAGCCCCGCTCCAGTTCCTTGCTGTCTCTCACAGCTAGGTCATGAAAAAAGCAGGCAGTCTGTCTTTGCTGGCTATCTCCCTGACCTCCCGAGCCAGCCTGGACACTCCTGGGAGCCCCTTGTCTGCATCTCCTTGGGATCAGTCATACCATATCCTGTCACTCTGCTTGCTACCCCTCCTGGTCCTTAGCTCCCTGACATTTTCATTGTCTCTCTCCATGTTCCGCACAGCTCTTGACATAGACGTAGGCATGAGCTCAGCACATTTAGTTAATTAATTATTAATTTTGGTAGGGTCTCACTATGCAGTTTTGGCTGACCTGGAACTCACTATGTAGACCAGGTTGGCCTTAAACTCGAAGAAACACATCAGCCTCTGCCTTCTGAGTGTTGGGATCAAGGGTGTGCACCAACACACATAGCTCACATTATTTAGAAGAGTGAATGAATGGTCACTGTTCCCAGCGTCTCACTGACTGTGGTCCGTGTAGGAGCCCGGGAACTGCAGGCTTTGTTCAGAAGGGTTAACTTATTCATTCACCAGTGGAGGGGTGAGTATGTGCGCATCAAAAAGTCACATCCAGGGGCAGAGTCGCTTACGGGCTGGATTATGGGCTGTCCTATCCGCTGTCTTTCTAGATTCCTGGGAGGCAGGCTGACAGGTGGCTCCTTTACCTTCCAGAGGAGAAAGCTGGGCTTAGAGCTCCTGTAGCCTGGCCGAGGTCATAGAGCCGGTTGGTGGAGCCAGCACCAGCACCCAGGCCTTCTCTCTCACATTACATTTCCTCCCGAGGGAGCTGTACAAGATGTTCCTAGGCAGTCCCTAGGCAGTAATGCCAAATGAGCAGAACACACAGCTGTAGCTCCCCAGAGCCAGGAGGGTCAGAGGGGCTGGAGATCTTCCCAGAGGAGGCCTTTGAGCTGGGTCTGCAAAGGGGCAGCTGTGCGCCTCCCTTTCATGGCACTTAGAAACTCTCTCAGTTCTGGCCACATTCAGCTTTGTTGGGGACACTCATGAGGCCACAGACTCCCTGATGGAGAAGCAAACAAGTATTGGCAGTGACTCCCTTCCTACACTAGGAGCTCTTAGGAGTTGTGGTTTTTCATGGGCTGATGGGAGTTGTAGTTCCTGACTGTGGCCTGGCCTGTGTGGCTGATGGAGCAAAGCGCCCCCTGGCGCTTCAGGATTTGAGCATCTCAGATCCAGCCAGTGCTCCAAGGAGCTTCCAGGGCCCCATTATATATTTTGATCCCTGGTGTAACAGCCTCCACGAGGGTCTACCTCTGCTCCCTCAAGTTGCGCTCTCTCTCTCTCTCTCTCTCTCTCTCTCTCTCTCTCTCTCTCTCTCTCTCTCTCTCTCTCTCCCCTCTCCCCTTACCTTCAGTTTCCTTGCTACCATTGCCCACCTGTCTACCGTCCCTCTTCTTAAATGCGTTCCAGCTCTGTCAGACCTTAGAAATGCCTTTCCATTTCTAGGACAAGGGACCGAGGTCCAGTCAACTCAGGCTTTGCAGCGTAGTTGGCTTCGCCTCCTCCCCTGGGTCCACCTGAGGAGTCCAGGAACGGCCTCATTTCTCTTCTTCGCCTTGGCAGCCATTGTCCAGCCTCAGCTCCGCCTCTCCTTTCTTCTCTGACTTCTTTTGTTTGGTCCCAATCACTTTCTCAGGTGGCTGCCTTATTTTCCTTTCCTTCTGTGTCTTGGCAATGCTATTTGCTTTGACCGCAGTGAAGGTGAGGGAGTGGGAGGGGAAGTCTGACTTCTGGGCGGGTCTAACAGTATGGGTGGTGAAACCAAGGTCAAATGCATTCCCTTTTCTGGTCCTTGAGCCCCCTGGCTATGTTAGTGTCTGAGCAGTAGGCCTGGTTGCTATGGAAACCGTAAAGCCCCAGAAAGCCTTGGCTTTAGTTCCCCAGAGGTCCCTGTCCCCTTTCTATGCTGGCTGGCCCTCCTCCTTACCTGTCCCCTCAGGGTTCCCTCTTGTTCTTTATCCATATGGTCCCATGTGACCGCTCTTTCCTTACAGCCTGTCTCCATTTCTCTTCTGTCCCACGGAGGGTCCGTCTTTGTCCCCTTCTACGCTGAGCTCCCCACATCACCATTAAATATGTCCTTGTCTCTGCTGGTCGCCTCACCTTCGCTTCTGGTCCCCTACACAGAGGGAGGGTTTCAGATGGTCCCAATGTGACCCATGCCCTACCCCCCTCAGCTTGCTGCCCTGTGGCCTCAGGACACAAGGCTTGCCAGCTGCAGTGAGGGCTATGCCAGGCACTGGGGCAGCAGCTGGTGCCTTGGCATCCGGATGTAGTGGGGCAGTGTGGGCAGCCTGCCTGGAGGGAGAGAGCCAGGCTGTGTGCTGGATTAAAAAAGAGTTCTACAGAATCTGCAATGAACTCCCTGTGTTTGCCTATGGGGCTGCTCTAGGGGAGAACAGGTGCCTCGTAGTGGTCCTCTGTGCCCATCTCAGGGCCTATCCTTCCCTGGACCTTGAGAAAAATCTCCTGAGACGCTCAGAGAGTCCATCTCTCCCTAAAGACCCTCACAACACAGCCCCTTACCCATCTAGGGAGGTTGCAGGATCAGAAGTCACTGCCTGGGTGCAGGGCACCGGTCTCTTTGGTTTGAAATCTGGTTCTCTGCCTGGGCTTATGCTCTGGTGTGTGAAATTGAGGGGCTGAACCCCACCTCTCTATTTCCAGTCATGGTCTTTCTACTTGTCATCCACTCGTAGGCCTCTCCCCCTCTCCCCACCCCACATCCTTATGGCCCTTCCATGAGTTGTGGCTTCCCACCTAAAGAGAGCCAGTAAGAAGGAACTTGGACTGGGTGCTGTGTCCATGCGTACACATGCATAAACACATACTCTCACACATGTGCACACAGGCCATGTACACCCACAAGCATGCACACATGAGAGCCAGGTCCTCTCCTGCCACCCACTGGGCAGTGTGGGGTGGCTTAGGTTGGAGGAGGAAGTTGGGAGAGGAAGGAGAGCTCCCAAGTAAACGTGGCAGAGTGGCCTGTCACCTGGTGCATGTTCCTGTCACTTGCAATGCCTCCCCACATGTCCTATCCCTGTCCCTCTCCACTCCGTGGCTTTCCAGTCTTTTTATCTGTGCAGGGCTAGACCTGGGTCTCATCCCTTATGGGGAGGCCTGAGACTTGCCCCTGTCACTGGGTACCAAGAACAGCTGCTACCAAAGAAGCGGCGAGAGGAGAGGTGGGCTGCTTAGGAAACACTTGGTGCTACAGTCCTGGAGAGGCATCCCAGGGAGAAGCCCGGCAGAGCGTCTTGTTTCTCCCCCACATGCCTTTGTTCCGGGGTGGCAGAGGTTGAGAGAATTGGTAGGGAGGAGACAGTGAAGCCTTTAGCTTTGTCTGGCCCTGTGGCAGCTTAATTGTCAGCTGTCAGTGTGAGAGCCACTTAGCAGCCTCCTGCTTTGGAAATGGACCTGGAGGAAGTTGACTTTTGGTAGCAAAGACAGCAGGGTCCAGGTTGACAGCATGTAGGAGGGGAAGAGGGCCTGAGTTTAGAGTTGGGACCACAGGGCTCCAGTGTCCAGGACCCATGTTTGGGTTGCTGGAGGTGAATGGGGAGACTCTGGCATACCCCACCCACTCAGCCTTCTCCCATTTTCCTAAACCATGGCGTCCAGGCAAGGAGGAATTTGTGGCAACCTTCAAGGGCAATGAGTTCTTCTGCTACGACCTGTCACACAACCCGATCCAGAGCAGCACTGATGAGATCACACTGGCCTTCCGCACCCTGCAGCGCAACGGGCTGATGCTGCACACGGGGAAGTCGGCTGACTACGTCAACCTGTCCCTCAAGTCCGGGGCTGTCTGGCTGGTCATCAACCTAGGCTCAGGTGCCTTCGAGGCCCTCGTGGAACCCGTCAATGGCAAGTTCAACGACAACGCCTGGCACGACGTCCGGGTTACCCGAAACCTGCGCCAGGTAGGGGGAGCAGGGAGAAGGTCAGGGGTCAGCTTTATCTGGGGCAGGACGTACATGGAGGACAGAGGCACGTGTTGGGTCGGGGTGGGAGAGAGCAGGGCTGGGCAGTGAGGTGTGGTTTTGGAGAAGAGAGGTTGGGGCGGTACAACCTGAGGTGTGATCTCAGCTATGTGACGAGATTGAGCTGGGAGGGGGCTCCAGAGCCGTTCCTGGGCAGAGGCCTGAGGTCAGGAGTAGGGTTGGGGCTGAGAATTGTGGGAGCAGCTAAGGTCTTGATGTCCGGTGCCCAGGGATCAGGCGATGGGCAGGAGGCTGCTACAGAGTTGGGTTGAGGGAACTGTAGCCTGAATGAGGGGCTAGTGTGCTGTGGGGTGTGTGTAGGGGTCCTGTAGGGTGGGCAGCAGCACACTGAGGAAAACAGAGATACAAGTGGGGCGGAACATGGTCTGCCCTCCGTGGGGCTTTCCCAGGGCAGAGGCAGGGAGGCAGCGAGTGGGTGAGGGAGTCAGAACCCAGGGGCGTACCTGGTCCTGCTTCTCTGGGAGTGCTTGCTTTCTTCTCTTTTGAGGAAGGTTTCCCTTGATGTCCATGTTTACCTTCTGCTGGCTAGGCCACCTGCATGGGGAGCTCAGGAGGGTTTTATGGTCAGCTCTTGCATATAGGATGCTTCTCTGCACTGTCCCCAGAACTTTCAGACACTGCATATGTCCTGGTAGGAGTGGCCTCCTTACCAGGCCACTCAGGGTCCACCCATGGTGGTTACTGCAGAACTTTGTTAGATGGGAGCCTGTGGATAGTTTTGTCCTAGGAAGTCCCCATGTCTAATCACACTGGTCTTTCTCTCTTCACTAGCAGGCGAGGCCCCTGTGCAGTTCCTGGGGACTCCTGTCTCCCCTTCTCCAGTGACTCACTTGCTCGAGGGGTGCGTGGGGTTCTTCATTCTCTTGGGTCCCCAGTCTTGTAGTCGGCAGGCAGCAAGCTTCATCTTTCTGCCGCTCAGTGCAACCAAGAAAACCAAGCAGCTCTGTGTGTGGAGGCCGGGTCTGAGGGCTCGGTGTCCGGTCTCTTGCTAGTGAATTGTCTTTGGACTTTCGGTCTCTCACCTATTGTCATTCCCCCCCTCTTCTCCTTTTTCCCACTGGAAGCCCCTCAGTGGGGCTCAGAGCTTCTGGCTGACCTATCCCTCTCACTTCTCTTATTTAACACCACCAGGGGGTGATCTAATGGAGATTCCCCTTGCTGAGACAATGGAGTGACTAATTGCACCATTGTTCTTTCCGGAAGCCTGCGGCAGCCTGTTGCAGTCCTCTGCTGAGGAGCTGCTATCTTAGTGCTCCCCCTCCCCCCTCTGTAGAGTGACGGTGACTCGTTTGTGGAGTCACTCCTCCTCCATGCAGCCCCCCTCCCGCTCTCATGTTCTATCACCCCGTTCCCCATCCAAGTGCCTTTTGAGTGTTATCCCCATTGGAGCGGTTGGGAGTGTTCAGTGCCTCTGTGATACATTCGGGTGTCATGCACATTTGGGGGTGATTCAGGCGAGCCACTTTCGGTGCCTTTCCTCCCTTCCTCACCGTTCTTAGGACTGGAGCTGCCAGCTGCTGCTATCACAGCAAGTCACAGCAAGCCCACAACCTTCATCCACATGCCATTTAGCCAAAAAACTAGAGCGAGCCACACAGCATACAGGGTGAGAAGGACATGCTTCTTGCCCCTGCATCTCTTGAAATAGGGTGGAATCGTTCCCAATAAACAGAACGGGGGCTGGGGAGACGGCTCAGTGGGAAAAATACTGCTCACCCAAGTGTGAGGATCAGAGTTCAGAGCCCCAGAACCCCTGTAAAAGCAGAGTAGTCATGGTAGCCACAGGTAATCCCAGCACTTGGGACACAGGCGATCCCTAGGACAATCTGACCAGCTAGACTTTCCAGAATTAGCAAGCTCTGGGCTTAGTGAGAAACTTTATTCAACAGAGGGGAGAGTGGCTAAGGAAGCCATCTAGTATCATCCAGTGGCAACTTCAAGTCTCCACATGAATTCACACATGTGTCATGTGCACACATGCCCATATGTGTGCCCACATGTGTGAACATACATACATACACATGCAATCACAACATGAAAAAATAAATGAAGAAATAAGTAAATGAATGAATTTAAAAAATGATTAGAGTAAGGCCACACACCTGCCCAGTATACTCCAGAAGCAACTATGGGAACTGGGAAGATTTCCAAGACGAAGGAAAGGTCTGTGGTAATGCTGAGCCACCTTCGTGGATGCAGTGACACATGACCTCAGGACACAGTGTAGAGGGTGAGCCATGTTCACCTCTTTCTGGAACATGTAGAGTCGTGGGTGCAAGTTGATAATGGATGGAAATTCTCTGCTCCTGGATTGTTCTACAGGGTGGCTCCGAGTATGGGCAGATCATGTTGACCCAAAAGCAGGGATGATGGGCCACAGAGAGTGTCTAATTAAAGATCTTGATGGAGAGCCCTCTTTATAAAGGGCTTCTGAGGAATTTCTTCCACTCCAGATCCAGTCTGTACCCATGAGCAAGAGGCGCCTCTGGGAAGATGCTCTCCCTACTCATCCAGTGTGTAGATAGCCCAGATGACATTCCAGGATTTAAAGAATCCTGCTCTATCCACACAGGTGATAGAGGGTGAGGTGGCTCGACCTCCCCTAAGTTCTGTCGGCAGGGAGTAGGTCAGGGATGTAACGTGGGAAATGACATCAGGATGGGGGTGTGGCTCAGTGACAGATACTGATCCAGCACCCACAAGGCCACGGATTCCAGGCAGTGTGGGGAGTAAAGGAAGCAGTGATGACACGGAAGATGGCCAGGATCTAGAGTGCTGCAGGTCCCTGTTATTTTCCTTGTATGACTGGAGTGTCCAGGGAGATGGCCTTCGGGAATGACCTGCCTCCAGATCAGCTCCCGTTAATTATGGGAGTGGGTCAAAGGCTAGCTCCAAAAACTCCTGGTTTAGATGATCATCCCTGGAATCATGTAGAAGGTCTTGGATCACGGCAGCTGGGACCAGAGGAATCCTTACTGACACAAGTTTGTTTTTGTTTGTTTGTTTGGTTTTTTTTGTTTGTTTTTTGTCTGTTTGTTTGTTTGTTTTTCTTTCTGGAGTTGGGGACCGAACCCAGGGCCTTATGCTTGCTAGGCAAGCGCTCTTCCACTGAGCTAAATCCCCAACCCCCTGACACAAGTTCTTGAAGCTGTTTTGATAGGCAGTCCTCTTGGGGGAACCTCGGCAGGAACAGCTGATTACCCTGAGGGTTCCTTGAAGTCTAGTTTTTAAGCCTAGACTCACTCACTTTTCACACCCCATATACTTCCAACTGCCACATAACAATATTCAAATCCATCCACCTTTAGCCAACACCAAACTGAAAGACAGACTGGCTCCCAAAACATCACACGGTGTTTCTCTTGCTCATCTCAGATGATGCCTTTTCTCAGTACAGACATTTTCAGAATTTCTTCTGGGTCCCAAGGATGAATTCCCCAAGGGATAGAGTCTATAGTCATAGGATGACCCTGGAGAGGACCCTCAAGGATGGATCTCCAAGGCTCAAAGATTGAATTCTCAAATGGAGTCCCTGTAGGATGGAGTTCTCAAAGGTGAAGTCTTCAAGGATGGACGCCTGAAGAATGGAATCTTCCAGCTCTCAAGAATGGGATGTCCCAAGATAGAATCCTCAGTGATGGAAATTCTAGGATGCACTAATGATGCAGACTGAAGTCCTGAAGGATGTGGTCCTCCATGGATGGAATCTCCAGGATGAAGTCCCCTATGTACTGAGTGAAATACCCACTCAATGATAGAGTCCCCAACAGATTTGGAGTTCCTATTCTCTTGCTCTCTATTCCCTCATAGCACACAACCCGTCTTAGATCCTAGACTTGCAACTTTCCAGACCTGTCTACACTGCCTTTCCTTGTTCTTCCCGAGGGGAGCGTTCCACGGCTCTCCCAAGCAGGCCACCCATTCACACTCTGCTGGCAGAGTCTAAGAACTGGGATTTGAGTCAGACAGTTGTTAGGCAAGTTATGCAACCCCCGAGCTTCAGTTCCCCGTAGGCCGTGTGGGAGGGAACTGCTGATGAGTAACTGGGTGTAGTGGATGTCTTTCCACTCAGCACATTGCCTGGCATGACGTGGGCACTGAAGGGCTCCTGCTGCCATGATCATTAGCTGTGTTTCTTTTTCTCCCGAGTTCTTCAACTGAAATGACACTTTCTTCATACCGCTCCCCTCAGTCCACCCCAAAGCCAGCTCTCTTCTTTCCTGCATCGAGTCCATGAGAACTTGTATTTGGTCCTCTCACACCCTACCTGTGTGTTAATATTTGTGACTATTTATTTCCACATCCGGGTGGAAATCGAAGGTTTAACACCAGCAGCTATTGAGCTGCAGTTGTTTTTCTAAGTTATTTTCCTGATTCATCTGGTTTCCTTCAGGAAGCGTTTCCCTCTTTTAGACACAGTATGAGGATGGAGCCTGGGGCCTTCCACAGCTGCTCTGTCACAGAGTTAAATACCCAGCCTGTTCATTTGATCTCCTCCTTAAACACAACTGAACAGATTTTGGAAGTGAGGACTCATGACCAAAACGAGCAGATCAAACTTCTTTATATGAGCACTGTCACTGGGTATTGTGATGCACACCTGCAATTCCCAAAGTCTGGAGGCTGAGGCAGAAGGATTGCCGTAAGTTGGAGACCAGCCTGGGCTCTGTTTGGAGACTCTGTTTCAAACAAAAAACAGTGCCCGGATGCCTTCTTTCTTCCTGAAAGTGCTCTGATTTGCCCCTCTGCCAGGGTGTCCCTCAGACTGCACTGGATGCATCTCCATGTCTCAGGGTCTTGTTTATTACCCAGTGTGTGTGTGTGTGTGTGTGTGTGTGTGTGTGTGTGTGTCTGTGTGTCTGTCTGTCTGTCTGTCTGTCTGTCTCTGTGTGTGTGTCTGCACGTGTCTGTCTGTCTGTCTGTCTGTCTGTGTTTGTCTGTGTATGTCTCTCTCTGTGTATGTTTGTGTCTGTGTGTGTCTGTCTCTGTGTGCCTGTGTGTCTGTATGTGTCTGTGTGTCTGTGTCTTTGTGTCTGTGTGTGTTTCTCTATGTGTGTCTCTCTGAGTCTGTCTGTGTATGTCTGTGTTTGTGTGTATGTCTGTGTCTGTGTGTCTGTCTGTGTGTCTGTGACAGGGTCTCATATAGCTTTGACTGGCTTTGAACTTGTTATGTAGTTCAGGCTGGCCTTGAACTCACAGAGATCCACCTGCTTCAGTCTCCCAAATGCTGGGATTAAAGTCCTGTGGTGGTACAGGTTTTTATAAAATTCCATGAATAGGAGCCATGACTTCCATTTTACTGATGAGAAAACTAAGACCCAGAAGACAAGCCTGTCTGGGTGGGAGTTAGGAAGCCTTGAAACTTGAAATCTGAATCAAAGCCACTTCATTTCTTTGCTTCCTCAGGTGTTTGGTGGACTGTTGTCCACACAAAGTGATGAAGGCTGAAGTCGTCTGGGCTTCTGACATTCTTGGACATTCTCAAGTCTTAAGGCCATTTGAACAGTCTGAGCCTCTTGACTCAGGGAGGGAGCCCTTTCCTTCATCCAAGCGGAGCTGGTGCAGGCTCACAGGCTGTCTTCAGCGCAGACTTTTGCATTTGAGTCTGCGGTCCTCCTCTTGGCATCTTTGGGAGGCTGGGGTGCACTCAGAGTTCAGGGTGGAGATGGAGTATAGTTTTCTCCAAAGCTGTTTAGCCACAGCAAGTTACCTTACTCCTCTCTGGCTGGGACACCCTCCTCATTCCTCATTCCTTTGTTCTCTATGCTTGTGCTTCTGAGCCCTAGAAGTGGATGAAGCATTAGGGTTTACTTGCTGGACTGAAACATTAATTCTCTAGATCCGAGCCTTTCTGTGTGGGCTGCTGTACCGTAGGGATAGCCTCTAATGGAAGCCCCATTCCAGGATTTGATCGTAGGTCCCCCACCATTATCAGGGTCTTCATCCTCCACTCCTGGGTATAGAGAACTCCATTCTCATCTGTCCCAACCCTGTCTGGGTCTCTTGACAAATTGTAGGGGTCCTGGGGTTTGAACTCACATCTTTCCCCTCTCTGTCCTGGCTTTACCCTACTGTTCTGCCCATTAACACTGGAACTTCCGCTGTGAATGGTGCTCCCCTACTACTATGTTATTTTCCATAGCAAGTCAGAGCAGTTCTTGGATTTACTTGTAGCGCCCTTAGCCACAACCTTGTTCACCCGCTGCCATGACATCAGACAACTCTGATCTTTTGGGGTACCATCAGTTTGGCCGCCCTGAGGTTGATTGTTGATTGCTCTGACTAGCTGGCCTCTTCATTTCCTGACAGTCCTGCTACCTGTCAGTACAAGTCCTCTCGTCACAGGCTATCACCTTGCTCCAATCACTGAACTTGTGACGAGACTCTTCTCTTGCCGCGTAAACTGCTTCTCCATACCTAATAATTGATATTGGCCACTCAGCACTTCTAGCATCTAAGTATTGAATTCTGTTATTTTTAATTATATGAGTCCCTTGTTAATCGTCTTAATCAATTACTCTCGTGGCCACTGGTACAAGAACTCTTTAGCTAGAACACCACTTCCCTAATCACAATCTCAAGCCTGCTGCTCAGCATTTAAGGGGCAACTGCATCCTTCCACCTCCAATACCAGGTGATTCTGAAGATGGATATTGTCTTTGGCAATGGGAGGGAGAAGTACACAGAGGTAGGCTCTTTAGAGATGGCGTAGAAGAATGTGGCTTACAGTTCAGAGAAGATAAGGGGATGCTGAGGCCCCCAGGGCTTCTCTGTGTTTTTTCCCCCTCTATGGGTTTCGTGGGGGGAGAGTGAATTCCTGGCTCTGGTTGTGGAAAGTGGAGATCCTGGGGTCTGTGGGTGTCCATGGAAGGGGGCTGTGGGTGTCCTGGTTCCTGGGAGACCATCGCCTATCCCAGGGTCTTGAAGGAGACTCAGCTACTCACTGGAACAGGGAGGGTGGCTGAAGAACGCAGGTGAACTTGGGAGGGGTTAATAGGGCCTCTGGACAAGTCAGTGGACAGGCAGGGGGAGTGAGCTAGGGGTGGGACATGGGAGGAGGGGGGAAAGGGGAGGGTTTGGGATGGTGTGCTCATGAGCCCTCTGCAGCCTGTGGAAGGCTAGCTCCCCCGTCCCCACCTCACTGTGATGGTGGCTCATTCTTCAGTTCTCAAGAAAAAAAAATAAAAAAAACAATGGAAGAGGGAGCCCCTCTCCCACAATGATCCCTGGGTCAATTTGCCCATCCTCCATCCCCAGGAAAAGCAGATACCCATGTCCCCTCCCATGCTGTCTTTGGACTCCAAATGAAATCGCCTCTGGTCCTTGTTAGTCCTGTGATTAGGGGCGTTGCCCACTCTTCTCCTAACCTGCCAGCCAGCTGGCCTGTCACCAACCGGTTAACCCATTAACCCGACATGTCCACTGGTCAGCCAGTTGGCCAGCACCATCTCATTCCTCAGCCAGTTCTCTGGAAAGCCATCTGGGTGACCAGTCAGCCAACAAAGCCATTCATCCACTCCTGAGTCAGTGGCCCACTCCTTCTCAATCCCGTGCTCCCCTCTCTCCCTCCCTTAAATCCCTAACATCTCAGCTGTAGGACCTACTAATCCTGCATATTGGGTCTGCTTCTTAACCCTGCCTCCCCTCCCCCATTCTGTTGGAAACCCCCTCACCCCCGTTGCCAACTCTGTGTGTGTTACTAACACGCTTATAACCCAGGGGACCAAGGGATGGGCAGGGACAGGTGGGGGCCAGGTATGAGTGAAAAAACCGAACTAACTTTCTGTCTCATCTGCGGAATGTCGGCCATCTTTAAGTCTCTGCTTTCTTAGTCCAGTTTTTTTTTGTTGTTGTTGTTGTTTTCTTCTTTACTAACCAAGGTCTCTAACTGTTCCCCTTCTCTGCAGATGTCCTTCGGGAGGGGATGAGGGGGACGAGGAATCCAGAGGAGGGGCTGGGGGAGGTTTTGGGAGAAGAAGGGGTTTAATTTCGTGTGAGCTCTTCCTCCATTATGACTTTTCTTTGAATACTTCTACTGGGGTGGGAGGGTTTGAACATTCGGCTGTGTCTCCTCCCTCCTCGAGTTTCACAGTTGGTCATTTTATTTTTCTTTTCTTTTCGTTCTTTTCTTTTGTCGTCCTTGTTTCTTTTCTTTCTTTTCCTTTGACACCCCCTTCCCTCCCCCCTCTCCGGTGAAGCACGCAGGGATTGGACACGCTATGGTAAACAAACTGCATTATCTGGTAGATATCACTCTAATTGTCTTACCGTTTGGTTTGCCGTGGGTTTTTTAACTGTTCGATTCTCCCACTTTTGTTTCCTCTCCTCACTTGGTTTTTGCTCTCCAATTGCTCTTTTTTTTTCTTTTCTTTTGTTCCAGACAACCTTTAAATTTCACGTCTTCTCCTTTACCTTCCCTCCTTCCTTTTATTTTTTCTTTCTTTTTTCTTTTTTTTTCTTTCTTTCTATTTTTTTTAAATTGATCCAAACTCAAGTCCAAAAGATAAATGGAAACTCAGGCACTTGCTGGGTCCCTGCCCTGAGCTCCTGCGTCCGGGCAGGTTCCTGGCCTGAGACTCTGGGGCAGGCCCCCATGCTCACCCGCTCCGGCTAGGCCAGCCCGAGGCTGGACTGCTTTCTATGAATTACTTTCTTCTGTTCTTCCCCAGCTCCTTGATTTTAGTTCTTGATTTTTGTTTTTGTTTTTGTTTTCCTCTTTGATTTGGTTTCTTTCTTGGTCTCCTGAAAATCCATGGAAAACACCATCCCATGACATGCTACGCTACGCTCTCTGTCAGCTCCAGACAGGGGCCCCTCAAGTTGGGAAGAGGGCTGGGGGTGCCATCTCCAGTGACAGCCAGCTGGGCATGTTCCCCAAAGGGGTAGGAGGATGGCCTTGGGACCTCCTTCAAGTTACCAGTTCATACCAGTTTAGGGGCTGCCCTATGCTGGCCGTTGCCCCCTACTTCCCAACTTTGAGGATTCCCAGCTCTGTCTCCCTCACATTTTGCATGGCATGAGTGGTCTTTTCCCCAACCAGGGATAGCGTCCAGATGCCCCCACCGCTCTGCTGCTCTGACTAACACTGTGTTCCACACTGTCTTCCTTTCCCTTCAAGCCCCATCCCCTTTATGTCCCCTGCCTCTCCTGCATGGCCTCTGACAGGGCTTGGCTTCCTCCCCTGTTGAGGGCATGAGAAGAGGAGCCCCGGCAGGAATAGAATGGGGCAGCTCTCCTTGTCCTTGCCAAGCTCCTGTGTTTGGGTTGGGATCGCTCCTGGTGAATGCTGTTGTGGGTGTCAGTGTAAAGGCAGCTGGTGTGTGTTGGTGTGTGGGTGTGACTGTGTGTAAATGTTGGTGTGATATTTAGGGGTGTTAGTGGGAAGCCGTGCTGTGTGTTTGGGAGACTGCTGGTTCTCTGCATGTGTAAGTGCTGGTGGGAATAGGGGCCGCAAGCCTGCATGGGTTCTGGGACCTGGTATGGATTCTGTATGGAGGCGGGCTGGTGGGGCTGGCTCTTCGGTGCAGGTGCAATGCGTGACAGGCAGAAAGACAGAGAAACCGGTGGGAGGGCCTCATCCTCCTCCTCTTGCCTGCCTCAGAGTGTGTGCCCTCAGGCCCTGCAGTGTGAGATCCCATGGGATTCCCTCATGCCTGCCCAATTCCGGCTCCACGGCAGCCGGTTAGTCATTGCCTATTAATAATGCAGAGTGATTGAACACCAGGCCGGGGACCCTGCAGATGGACGTGTCTGCTCTCGTGGGGTGGGAGGGGTTTGGGGCAGCTGCCTGGCTTGCCTAGCCTGCCAGGTCTGCCTGGCTGGAAAGCCAGAAGGCAGGGAGGTATCAGAGCTGGACTGTCCAGGCTGAGAGGCCTGTTATGCCCCTCAGCAGGCTCCACCTTGGAAGCCAAGCCAAGCCTTTGCTGACACTTTGGTGTGTGTGTTTTCCTTCACCCACAGAGGCTAGTGCTCGTGGCCAGTGCCTCCCAGCCATAGCCAGTCTAAGGCCTTGCGGCCTTGCGCAGGCTCCCCAGCTTCCCAGGGTTTAAATGGCTCTTGCCCTGAGCTCTGTACCAGCATTTCACAGGAGCTGCTCCTTCCGTTGCTGCCTTTCTGGGTTAGTTGCTACCTACTGCACTGTTCTTCAGAACCTGACATTATGAACTTTCTTTACTAGCTGACAAGATGCCCCACCTGCTTAAGACGCTTGCCACCAAGTCTGATAATCTGAGTTGATTGCCAGAACAACACGCACACATGCACGCATGCACATACGCACTATATATGCATATATGTATATATGCATATACATATGTATATATATATGTAATTTTTAAAAAACTGTCTATTAAAAACAAAAAAAGAGCTTTCTCTTTATTGGACAGCCAACCTGTTACTCTGGGTACAGAGAGCTTAGATCAACCCAGCTGATCTATCTAAGTACCTCAGGGCGTGTACCACCCTAGGATTAGGAGCCAACAAAACTTCATTCAAGTCTCCACAGAAAAATGCTTACTACAAGCACCCAGGCCAGAAAAGCTCACTTCCCCTAGCTCCCAGCAGGCTGAAGGTGTACCTGCCAGGCCTGTACAACAGATCAATCAAGGCAAGCTCCATATTCTAGAAAGGAATTATAATTTCATTAAGCTCAATAAAGCGCTAGGCAATCCCCTCTGTTACCAGGGCAGGGGTGTTATGTGGAAAAGCGGTTCCCTTCCTGTCCTCGGCAGACCCAGTGGAATTAGCATCTCTGGCCTCACTGGAGTTCCCATTGCAATCCTTAGTCAGGAACCAGCCTCAGAATAACTCCGTGAAACCTCAGAATGCTTCGGGGATGTGGAGGAGGAGGGAAGACTAGGGGCTTACTTCAGTTGGACCAGAAGCCAGCATTTAGCGCCCGGTAAAGAAAGAACTTGCTAATTTCTGAGCCTGCAAGGTCCACACTTCCCTGCATCGCCTTCACAAATAGGAGAGCAAATCCTCGTGTGACCTCAGAAGCCCCTTCAAACCCGCCCAAGGGACTGGCTCCTTTAGGCCCAGACTGAAGTTAAAAAATGACTTTGGCAGGTTTCGATTCTCAGGCTATCCCTCATGGATGGCATGTAGTTTTGTGTTTGTTTTTCTAACTCACTTACTAGGTTCCTTAGTATGAGCGTTTCTCTTGGTGAGGAGAGTGGAAGGAGAAAAGGCTTGCCCAGATCGCTCCATTGCTCGAGCACCATCAGGCTGATGAATGCTGGCTCTAAAGCTAATGCTGTTCATGCATACATTAGAGCCTCAAAATAGCTTTTGCATTTGAAATTTCTTCAAAAATTTTTTACATTAAAATATCTATTTTTATTCTATATGTATAGGCATTTTGCCTGCATATATATATATATATATATATATATATATATATATATATTCTCCACCATTTGCATGTTTGGAGCCCCAGGAGGTCAGAAGAGGCCAAATCCCCTGGAACTGGAGTTACAGATGGTTGTGAACTGCCCTGTGGGTGCCAGGAACTGAACCCTATCCTCTGTAAGAGCAGTGAGAGCTCATTATCACTGAGCCATCTCTTCAGCTATCCCCTCACCTTTTGAAATAGGGTCTCTCTCTCTCTCTCTCTCTCTCTCTCTCTCTCTCTCTCTCTCTCTCTCTCTCTCTCTAGCCCTGGCTGTTCTGACACTCACTGTTTAGATCAGGATGCCCTCGGTTTTACAGAGATTCCCGAGTGTCTGCCTCTCGAGTAAGTACTGGGACTAAAGGCACGTGCCACCATGCCTGGCCTCCTTTTTTTTTCTTTTTACATTTTTATGCATTGAATCTATTCGTGTGTATAGGAAGCATGCCATGGTGTGTGTGCACGCAGGCCAGAGGCCAATTTATAAGAGATGGTTTTCTTTTTCCAACATCTGGGTTTGGGATGAAGCTCAAGTTACTAGGTTTGGTGGCAAGCACCCTTAACAGTGGAGCCCGTCCCGCTATCCTCCTGGCGTACATTTTGAATTTCGTTTAAACTGATGATGCCTGGATTTTAGCACCCCACTCAGCAGATGGGGAAGCTGGGACCCTGAGAAAGCACCTCCCTTTGTACTACAGAGGGGTTGATCACTCACCAGATGCTCCTCGGGAGACAAGCAGGAGGACCGGAAGTTATTTAGCCCTTTTAGAGATGAGAGTCAGAATGGCTAAACTCTTCTGGAAAGTGACAGCAAGTGACAGCAAGTGACAAAGGTGAACCTGGTATTTCTGACCTGAACTTTTTCCCTTCTAAAACTCCTGAAGTCTGAGTTCAGGACTCACGGTAAAGCTGTGAATACTGCCTGTGGCCGAGACTGCCTGAGACACTAGGTGAGCTTAGCAGAGCTGCAGTCTCTCTCGGCCAGAAGCTGCTTCTCCCTGTTTGCGGCTTCACCTCTGCCCATACTTCCCTAAAAGGCTGCTGGGAACTTTTTTGTGGACTAGTTGTTCTTAACCACGATAAGCCTGTGGACCCTTGGAGAATATGATGACAGCAATGTGGTCTAACAGGAGACAAACGGCCCATTGGCTCAGTGTTACTTACAGCGTCACGGCTCAAGGAAGTCCACTCAGCCACCCACAAAGGATGTTTATAGCATCACGAGCTGTGATCATGCTAGGCCCCTGGGGATGGCTCCTGATGGTGGTATGAGAGTTCCTTTTCTCTTTAGTCTTTCTTCCTGGGGCACAGTGGTTATGGGACACTTGTTCCAAGTGGGTATATTTGTGGTTAGGGCTTGGATTCCCATCCTGCCTTCCTGCACTGAGGAAGAGGAGGGGCTGGCGGTTTCCTTCAGGATACTAGAGGCCCCTTGAACCCTGTTCCTGGAGAGTTTGTAGTGATGAACCTAGGCTCATCTTCTGGGCAAATGCCCCCTCATTCCTCTTGGCTTCCTCAGAACCCACTGTGTTGAGTGGGTTAATGTGGTTTGGTCCTAAATCCTCTGCTGTGTCCTGGGGCCTAACTGTAGTCCTCAGGGCTTTGTGGAGAGGAGCCTTCTAGGTTGTGGGGTGTGTGTGTGTGTGTGTGTGTGTGTGTGTGTGTGATGTGTATGATGTGTGTGTGTGCAGTGTGTGTGTGTGTGGTGTGTGTGTGTGTGCATGTGTGTGTGTGTGATGTGTATGATGTGTGTGTATGTGATGTGTGCAGTGTGTGTGTGATGTTGATGTGTGTGTGTGATGTGTGTGATGTGTGTGTGTGTGTGTGAGAGAGAGAGAGAGAGAGAGAGAGAGAGAGAGAGAGAGTAGAGGGATGTGAGGAAGACGCTCAGGTCCGATGTTTCTTTCACTGTCAGTCCCTGAACATCTCTGACCCAGTGGTTGCTCGTCTCTCCTCTTCAGCGGAAGGAAGCTTCTTCCTGCATTCCACAGCTCTCTTGCCTCCATCTTTGCTCTTTCCCATCTTCCCTGCCCTGCATGCCTTCTCACCTACTGGCCGCTTTTCTCTCCTCGCCTGCTTGGACAGTGCCTGCTCCTCAACCCTGCTCTTCTAACCTGCATGGGTCCCAGCGGCAGTGGCTGTTCTGTGTGGCATGCTCTCCCTTCCTCCCTCCTCCCCTGCTGGCCCCACCCCTTCCAGAAGCTTCATGGGGGGGGTTGGGGGGCAGGGGCATCAAGAACCCCTGGGGTGGAGGGGGCAGGGGAATTATTCCCCTGTTTCCTGCTTTTACTAACGAACCTGCCATTTTTGTGTCTGGACTGATTTGTCTGAGGGAACAGTCGGGTTTTACTAATCTAAGTCATCTCCCTCCCTGCCTTCCCCAGACACCTTCCTCCAGTTCCTCTATCTCCACTTCCTCCCACCCACTGCCTCGTCCTCCACTCTCCCTCACCGTCTCCCCACCCACCTGGCTGATCCCTTCCTCAGCAAACCTGGGTGTTCCCTGCCTCCTGCTAGCTTGTCCCCAGCCATAGGTCAGGAGAGGGAGATCAAGGTCATCCTTTCCCAACGGTGCCCTCCATGATTGATCTGAATACAGACACCAGGCAAACTGAGATTCGCCCCAGCCTGGAAGGGGATTCAGGAGGATGTCTTGGGCCTCCACAGTCTGCTTCAAGTCAGACTCTTCTGAGTCAGTTAGGGTCAAGGAAGGGCAACCTTGATCTTGGCAAATGCAGAAGGATGAAGAGAGCCCATAGCAGGAGGGAGGGTCCAGGATGGCTTCGGAGGCCAAGGAGAGGAGACCTCCTGAGGTGCCTGGGGTCCAGGAGAGAAAGGAAGAGGAGCACTGATGAGCATGCTCACTTGGGGCAGGCGCTCTCCCAGGCTGCCAGGAGTTAGGCTTTCAGCTAGAGACCCAGCACTAGGTTACAAGGCTACTTGATGTACTTCATGACCGACCATGTCTGTGTGCCCTGGGTGGGGCTGAAGTTAGCGGGGATTCCAGGGACACGGCAAGCCATGTTTGCTGGCAGCCTGATTGAGTTGAGCCCGCTTAGGCTCAGGAACTGAATGGCAGTCCAGGTCAGTGTTTTAGGACAGCAGCAGGGCTCCTGGAGGAAGACAGTAGCCACATTGCCCTAGAGAGAGCCACTCACCTGCCTCACCTTCCCTGATGTACCCCACCCTTCCATTCCTATCCCTTCTTCCTTTCTCCAGCTCCCCTCTGCCCAGTCTAATCTCTAACCTTGTTTGCATGTTTTTGTGACTAACCTCTCCGACCCTTCCCTTTTCTACCCAAACCCCCTCCCTAGATTCAGGACAAGGTGGAGGGGAGAAGAAATAAGTGATTATGATCAATGCTCCCCTCAAAAGAAGACTCAGAAGTATTTAAACATCCCCCTCCCAAGACACCTGTCTCCTCCTGTCCTTGAACCCAGTCCTTTCTAGCACAAGGTTTGATGGCTCGCAGGAGGCTGCTTCTTTAGTCGGTGCCCTGCTCAGCTCCACCTTCTTCACCACGAGGCTCCAGCCAAGTACGGGGAGGGGCACTTTTGGGTACCCCTGTTTTAGGAATTGTACCCCACCCCTTTGACAACAGAATACTGAAGACCAGGAGCTGGAAAATGGCTGGCGGTATGTTGCAGACTAGAGTAGGGGACATCACAGTGTGTGACTGGAAGGCCCCTACCTCAATACTTCACCTGTAAAGGGGCGGGGTACTTCTCAAACATATCTGGAGAGCAAGAAGGCCTCCAAGATGCAGCCTGTGGAAGTGCAGGGTGGGTTCTGCCCCTGAACCAGGTCTTTAATGCCTTCCTTGACTCTCATAAGCCACAGCCTCCTAGAAAGGAGCTACCATTGGCTCTTCCCTTTCAACCTTGCTGTGAATGAAGCCTCCCAGAGCTCTTCAGGGGACTAAACCTTGCGGGGACCAGTGAACATTTGCTGAATTGCCCCAAAGGTAACGTCTGCCTCCACCAGCCCGGTGCACAGGACCTCTCTGAATACCAGGCACACCTCTGCTCTCAGCATCTTCTCCACCCTGGGAGGACGTTTCCTTAGGTTAGCCCTGGCCTCACGTTCCTAAGGGTAGAACAAGGGTAGGATCTACAGAGAGGGATGAAGGTGACCTGGGAAACAGCAAAAGGCTGCTCCCTTTGGAAGCAAAGTAACCTGGCGGCTCGCCCAGGTGTATAATCTCAGCACGAGAGCAGGAGGTAGGAGGCGTAGGGTCAAGGCCAGCTTAGGCTTTAGAGCAACTTCTGGACTAGCTTAGTTAGTTAGTTAGTTAGTTAGTTAGTTAGTTAGTTAGTTAGTTTTGACTCAAAATATCAGAACACCTTTGATCTTGAGTGGTAGAGGTAAGGTCCAGCCCTGATAGAAATCATACAACTCCTGTCCTAAGACTAGCAGGCTACCTCTGCTGTTCCCCAAGAGCCAAGGCTGCAAGAACACAGCACCTAGACAGAGGGGCTAAAGTGAGTCTCAGCACTGCTACCTAGGAAAGAAGGAAGGAAGGAAGGAAGGAAGGAAAGAAGGAAGGAAGGAAAGAAGGAAGGAAGAGAGGGAGGGAGGAAGGGAGAAAGGAAGGAGGGAAGGGCTCTTTTCCCTTAGAAAGAGGCTGGGAAGCCCCACGTGTGGCCACAGTGCTCCGTTGAGACAAAGCTGAGGGTGCAACTTGCTCTCCCCACCTCTCTATGGGAGAGTCTCCTAGTGCAGAGCACCTCCCTGGACTTGTTTCTTGAGCTTATCATGGTGAGCACCCCGTACCACCTTCAGGCTCTCTCACCTGAGAGCTTGGGCCATGGGTCGTGCAGGGCAGGCCTCAATCTACCCTGAAACCATCAAATCTTGTGCTGTTTCCTTTTCCCTCTTCCTCCCCTCCACCCCCCACTGTTCCGCCTCCAAGACAAGCAGACATAAAAATGGGGGTCCCCCTCCCCCACTGCCCCCTGGTCCCTCCCTTGCCCGCCTGTGGCTCTTCCCAGGGCATTGATGCCGGTTGTCTCCTGTCTCTCCCCCTCCTCGGGCTGGGCAGGTGACCATCTCGGTGGACGGGATCCTGACCACCACAGGCTACACGCAGGAGGATTACACCATGCTGGGCTCTGATGACTTCTTCTACATTGGGGGCAGCCCCAACACGGCCGACCTGCCTGGCTCCCCTGTCAGCAACAACTTCATGGGCTGTCTCAAGGACGTGAGTAGGGCTGCTCTCGGCCAGCCTGCCCTGGCCTCTGTTCCTGTGGGTCTATGGTGGGGTGTAACCCTTCATCAAAGCCTAAAGCTATTGACTCAGGGTGAGGGGCGTCACCCATGTTTGTTTCTTTGGCCTTGGAACTTCCTCCCCTCTGAGGCTTTTCAGAGCCGTGGTCCACAGGGAAGGCTGGTAGGCATGGAGGCTGAAGGCCAAAGCACATGCCTTCTTCATGTGTCTTCAGGCACATGTCTTCCCCTTACCATTTGACCTCATGAGTCGTCTGATGTGTAGATGAAGGGTTGTTTCCTACATCAGTCCTTGTACAGAACACAGACTGAAGTTAGTCCATTAATAGACAGTGGGCGGGACCGGGACGTCAGCTGACAGCACACATGCACCCATGGGCTCTATCGGCACACTTCAACCAAGCGTGGTGTGCACGTGTACGGTCCCAGCACATGGGAGGTCCCACACATGGGAGGTAGAGGCAGGAGGGTACACTCAAGGTCATCCTTAGCTATAGAGTGAGTTTGAAGCCATCTTGAGCTTTGTGAAACTCAGTCTCAGAAAAGAGTGATGTAGCAACAGTTGCCCGCCATTTTGTCATTGAGAATGACAGTTGAGCTGGACCCAGGAGCCCACAGAAGGAGCTTCCTGGCCAACATGGGGCTGGATGACAGGACAGAGGCAGCAAAGGGAATGGGCAGCTTGAGGTCCGAGCCTTGTGGGCTGGTGGTGCTGAGCTTGGGGCCTCCGGGATGGATGGATGACGGCCCCTGGCAGCCAGGGAGGGGGGCCCTTGGTAGTCAGACCCAAGGTTGTTTCCGCTCCCTTACCCAGGCCCCTCTCCTCCTTACAGGTGGTCTACAAGAATAATGACTTCAAGCTGGAGCTATCCCGACTGGCTAAGGAAGGGGACCCAAAGATGAAGCTGCAGGGGGATTTGTCTTTCCGTTGTGAGGACGTGGCTGCCTTGGACCCTGTGACCTTCGAGAGTCCTGAGGCCTTTGTCGCACTGCCCCGCTGGAGCGCCAAGCGCACTGGTTCTATCTCCCTGGACTTCAGAACCACGGAGCCCAATGGGTTGCTGCTCTTCAGTCAGGGCCGGCGGGCTGGGGCCGGGGTAGGCAGCCACAGTTCCAGCCAGAGGGCCGACTACTTTGCCATGGAGCTGTTGGATGGCTACCTCTATCTTCTGCTGGACATGGGCTCTGGGGGCATCAAGCTGCGGGCGTCCAGCCGCAAGGTCAACGACGGCGAATGGTGCCACGTGGACTTCCAGAGGGATGGGCGCAAAGGTCAGGAGGCCTCTGGACCCTCCCTTCCCCTGGCCACTCTTTTCTGCCTAGCCACCCTCTCAAGTTTCATTTCCTGCTCCTTGCCTCTTCCCTCAGCCCTCCCTCGGCCCTTCTGTCATGGTGAGCTGGCAGAAGGCAGAGGGATCTGGAGTCATACTCCCTTCCTCCTTATGTGACAGGAACAATTACCCAAGGTCATTGTGGATGGGAGAGAGCATGTCTGGAATCACTGACATCTCTCCTAATGGAGAGATGTCTCAAAGCCAGGAGTGGTGGCCCGTGCCTGAGATCCCAGCATTCGGGAGGCAAAGGCAGGAGGAGCACCATAGACTCGAGGGCAGTTTGGGTTATACAGTGAGGTCTAGACCAGCAAGGCTGCATAGTGAGACATTGTCTCAACACAAACAAATTGGGTCTCCAACCACTACTCCCTTTTATCCAGAGTCCTATTTCTTTAATTTAACAGAAAACAGCTGTCCCTCACTGCCTGGGAGGGTTGCTCCTAGGACCCCCGCCCCAAAGACACCAAAATCCATGTTGCTCCTCATAAAAGATGATGTAGTATTGTGTATCACCTGTACACATCCTCCTGGATAGCTTGTTATCTCTAGAGTCCTCAAAATGCCTAATGGAAGGTAGATACTGGGGCTGGGGCTAGCACAATGCCTAGGTTTTCGGCATGGTGCTGCTCTCCTGTAATCCCAGTACTAGGGAGATAGAGGCAGGAAGATCAAGAGTTCAAGGTCACCATCTTCAGGTACATAAGGAGTTTTAGGCTAGCTTTGGCCTTCTTAAGGCGGGGGTGGGGGTGTGTGTGGGGGGGAACATACTGCTACATAATAGTTACATAGTTTCATGGTGGTCATTATTAAGTGGTTTGGCGATACAACAGTATCTGTTTGTATTTAGTACAGACAATTCGTCTCTTAAATATTTCCATCCCTGTTTGTTGAATGAGTGCAGAGCCAGAGCACACAGAAACTGCCTGGTTTTCTAAGCACTAACCCTGGGCTGACAGACTGTCCACCGCGTTCTGGCCATCAGAGATGCAGTAGTTAGGCCACCACACCTGCCTGGCCCTGAGGGTTTCGAACCGAGAAGCAGCTGGCAGGTTGTAACTAGCCACACCCTGCGTCGCTTCCAGGGTCGGCTGACATTGGCTGCATTCAGAGTGGTATGGCTGTGGGAGACTTTTCAGAACTTCTGTTGTAGCCACCCTCTCCTCCACCGTTCCCCCTTGGCCTCCCTCTCTCAGGCTCCTGTTTTCTGCCTGCTAATTCCCATGTGCTTGCCTCCATCCTTGTTAAACCCAAGAAAGAGAATTGATACAAATGAGGCCTGACACATTATCCAATTTAAGTGCTTATCAATGTCAACTAAATTTTCTCATTCCTACAGCCGTCACCACTGCTGGCCTGCGAGTCAGGCAGTGACCTCCTCTGCTCACTGCCTGGGAGGAGGGGACTGCCAGGCTCCCAGAAGTGAGGCCATGCCATCATTTCCCACCCCACCCCCACCCCCGCCCTGGGCACCCCAGAGAAAGCCATGGGAAGGGACTTTAGCCTTTGGCTCTGCCTCATGACAGCACTGTGGGTCTTTGTGGATCTCTAGAGCTCCTTACAGATGGCCAGCGAGCCACCCAGGAACTTGGGGTAGCTGTTTAGACTTTCCCTTGTTTTCCTGTATCCCCACACCCCAGTACTGACAATTGAAGCCTGCTCCTGCTGAGCCACACCCCAGATTCCGTTTTCCTGTGTTTTTGTATTTTTTTTAAAAAAGATTTATTAGGGGTTGGGGATTTGGCTCAGTGGTAGAGCGCTTGCCTAGCAAGCGCAAGGCCCTGGGTTCGGGCCCCAGCTCCGAAAAAAAAGAATAGAAAAAAAAAAGATTTATTTATTTTATGTATATAAGTACACTGTCGCTGTCTTCAGACACACCAGAACAGGGCATCGGATCCCATTACAGATGGTTGTGAGCCACCATGTGGTTGCTGGGATTTGAACTCAGGACCCATGGAAGAGCAGTCAGAGCTTTTAACTGCTGAGCCATCTCTCCAGCCTATTTTTGTACTTTTTAATTGTGTTTTATGCATTGCTTTTGAGCCACAGCATATGTGTCGAGGTCCCAGAACACTCTAGGAGATGGTTCTGGCCTTCCACTTTCTGAGAAAGGATCTCTCTTGTTTCTGCTGTTTCCCACTGTAGCCCAGGCTAGCTGGCTTCTGGGCGATTGCCCTGTCTCCACCTCTCCTCTGACTATAGGGATCCTGGGATCCTGGCCACACACTTCACTTCTTTTCTGTGGGTTTAGAGGATATAACTTGGGTTTTAAACCTTGCATAACCAGTGCCTTTGCACACAGACCTGACTCTGGAGCCCTTCGACATTGTCTTGCTTTTGTTTCTTTTTGAAATTGAGGCAAATTGCACATCACGCACATTTCCAGTCTTCGAGTCATTGCTCGTGATTGGGGCATTGATTACACTCGTGTTGCTGTGCAGCCCTCAGCGGGTCCAGGTGCAGTTTTCCTGTCTTCCCAAACTGAAGTCATCTGTATGAAACATAAGCTCTCCTCTCCCTGGGCCCAGCCTCCGGCCACCATCTGTTTGAACCCGACAGCTCTGGGACTTTAGATGAGCGAAGTCACACAGCACTCGTCCTGTGTCTTCTTTCTCCATTTTCATGTACATTTACATGTTCCATGTACACGGTTGCCTGTGCGTAGAGGCACACATATGTGGATGTACGTGCATGTGCAGATCTAAGGCTGACGATGGAAGAAACCATCCACTTCATTCATTGAAGTACGGTCTCTCAGTCGAACCCAGAGCTCACAGATATGGCCAGCCAACTTGCTACTGGGATTCCTTGTCTCTGCCTTCTACAGTTGATGTTAGAGGTGGGCCAGCATACCCACCTAGCATTTCTGTGGTTTCTGGGAATTTGAACTCTGAGCCTCATACTTTAGCAGTAAACACATTAATCTCTGAGCCATCTCCCCAGCTTCTCCTTCCTTCCTTCCTTCCTTCCTTCCTTCCTTCCTTCCTTCCTTCCTTCCTTCCTTCCTCTTAACAGAGGGTCTCACACATAGTCCCGTCTACTTTTGGAATAACTTTGGAATGGAGATCCTGTTAGAGTCATAGGCATGCACCACCATATCCTATCTGAATATTTGTCCTTTTAAGAAATAACTCACTCATTTTACTTTGCATGCACTGTTTTGCCTGTACGTATAGCCTAGGCTGTTGAATCCCCTGGAACTAGAGTCACAGACATTCATGAGCTGCCATGTAGATCCTGGGAATTGAACTGGGGTCTTCTGGAAGAGCAGCCAGTGCTTTTAACTGCTGAGCCATCTCTCCAGTCGCTATATTTGTCTTCTTATGCCTGACTGTTTCAATGAGTAGAGTGTCTTTCAAGGTTCATCTGTGTTGTAGTATGAGTCAGAACTCCCTTCCTCTCAGACACTGAATAACACCCAGCCATGCCCACATCTTGTTTATCTGTTCTGTCAATGAATGAGTCAGGTGGCTCCTGTTTCATACTGGGGAGTGACTGGAGCAGAGGTCAGAGTTCACTTCAGTTCCCTTTTCAGAACCCTTCCTTTCCTTCCTTCTTCCGCTCAGCACTCAGCTCTTGCTGAATCTTGATTCCAGCAGTGAGCCAAGAGATGGGACACAACCGGCTCTGGGGACTCTGGCCATAAACAGAGGGGTGGCCACATTTGGAATCCTGTCAGGAGAGGGGTCCAGCAGCTGAGCAGGTCTCTGAAGAAAGTGATGCCTTGTCATGGAAGGACAGGTTTGGGGCCACAGTATTGAAGGGAACCTAGGGCTGGTGACATGGCTTAGCAGGTAAAGGCTCTTACTGATCAGGCCTGATGACCTGAGTTTGTTCCCATGGTAGAAGGAGAAATGATTCTTAAATGTTATCCTCTGACCTCCACATACGTACATCACACACACACACACACACACACACACACACACACACACACATCACACATCACACACATCACACACACATACATCACGTATACATCACACAAACATCACACATCACACACACACATACATCACACACATCACACACACACATACACCACACACACATATCACACATCTCACACACACACATACACACACACCACACATCGCACACACATATACCACACACACACATCACACATCACACACACATACATCACATATACATCACACAAACATCACACATCACACACACACCACACACACATATCACACATCACACACACACACACACCACACACACACACACATCACACACACACACACACACACACACACATACACACACACACACACACACATCACACACACACACACACACACACACACACACACACACACACACACACACACACACACACACACACACACACACACACACACACACATACATCACACACACACTTACACATACATCTCACACACATACCACACACACAAACACACCACACATCACACACACATACATCACACACACACACACATCACACACACACACACATCACACACACACACACATCACACACACACACATCACACACACACATCACACACACATCACACACACACACACACATCACACACACACACACACACACACACATATCACACATCACACACACACACATACACATCACACACATACATACATACACATACATACAGACACATCACACACACACACATACATCACACATATCACACATCACACACTTTAGGGTATGGAAACAGCAGCTCAGCAGGATGAGAGTTCGGGTCCCAGCACACACATCTGGAGGCTTACAACCACCTGGAACGTCAGCTCCAGGGATCTGACTCCTGCCTTTACCGGCATGCACACACACGTATACATACGGTAAATAGCACGACAGTTCTTTAAACATCAGCTTGGAGTTGCAGGGATCTGACTCCGGCCTTTACCGGCATGCACACACACGTATACATACGGTAAATAGCACGACAGTTCTTTAACATCAGCTTGGAGTTGCAGGAGACCTGTTTTGGCTCCCGGCACCCACATGGTGGCTCACATCCCTACATACATGCAGGCACATACACACATAAGATAAAGCAAATATTTAAAAGAACTGTACGAGGGAGCCTGGGAGGCCATCTCTCGTCCCTGGTCAGTAGGGTTTTGAGGGAGGGAGTGACTTCTAGTGGGAGCTGTGTCTGTAGAGGGGGTTTTGACCCTCTCATTTGTCCCCACCCCTGTCTCTGTGCTGATATCCAGCCTCAGACCCTCCCTCTCACGATCCCTGCCATGTCGATGCCTGAGATGCCCAGTGGCTCCTCGAGAGCTCTGCTCTTACTCGGTTACACAGGATCTCACTATGTATCAGGTTGGCCTCAAACACGAAGCAGTCATTCTGTGTCTGCCTTCTGAGTGTTGGCATCACGGGTGTGAACCACCATACCTGACACCATGGAGTAGCCATGCCGCCCCCTCCTCCCCCTCCTCCTCCCCCTCCTCCTTCTTCCCCTCCTCCTCCTCCTCCCCCTCCTCCTCCTTCCTTCTCTTCCTCCTCCTCCTTCTCTTCCTCCTCCTCCTCTTCTTCCTCCTCCTCCTCTTCTTCCTCCTCCTCTTCCTCTTTTGTTCTTTTAAGAGTTTGTCAAAACTTGAAAAAGGAAAGCATGGAATAAAAATTTAAGGCTTTCAGGTGTAGTGACACTTGCCTTTAATGCCAGCATTTGGGAGACAGAAGTGGGTAGAGCTCTGTGAGTTGAAGGCCAGCCTGGTCTCCAAATTGGGTTATAGGCCACTCAGGGCTGCACAGTAAGACCCAGTCTCAGTGTGTGTGTGTGTGTGTGTGTGTGTGTGTGTGTGTGTGTGTGTGTGTGTGTGGTTAAGAGTGTATACTGCTCGTGTAGAAGCTTGTTTCTTACACCCCCATTGGTGAGTCAGCAGTCCTGCAGCTCCAGGAGTCTGATGACAGTTTCTGCTTTCTGTGGGTGTCTGCATTCACAAATACATACTGCCATGCAGAAACACACACATACACATAATTAAAAAAATCTTAGGTCAGGCATGGTGGTACATGCCTTTAGTCCTAGCACTAGAAGGAGGAGACAGTTTCAGGTAACCAGGGTTATAGAGTGAGACCCTATCTCAAGAAGAAAAAAAAACTTTAACAGGTATGAACAAGCTAGGCACAGTGATACAAGCCCATGATCCCCACACTTGGGAGATGAAGTTGGTGGCTAAGAGGATCAGGGTCATCTTTGGTTACATAAAACCATTCTGAGATGGTGATACCCAGATTAAAAAGACAACCCCCCCAAAAAACCTTCTGAACCAGCACAAGCAACAACCCCCTACCCCCCAAGCCTCCCACCACACACATACCACACACACACACATACCCCACAGGCAGACAGACACACACACACCATACAGGCAGACAGACAGACAGACAGACAGACACACACACACACACACACACACACACACCACAGATAGGCAGACAGACACACACACACACCATACAGGCAGGCAGGCAGACACACACACCATACAGGCAGACAGACAGACAGACAAACACACACACACACCATACAGGCAGACAGACAGACACACACACACACACACCACACAGGCAGACAGACAGACACACACACCATACAGGCAGGCAGGCAGACACACACACACATACTCCACAGGCAGACAGACAGACACACACACACACCATACAGGCAGACAGACAGACAGACAAACACACACATACCACACAGGCAGGCAGACACACACACCATACAGACAGACAGACAGACAGACAGACACACACACACACACACACACACACACACTCGGGAAGATTACAGTAAAGGCTTTGAAATTCCCACGAGATCCCAGATCCCTTTCTAATGTGAGCCCTGTCTCAATCTGTTTTCTGTCACTGTAGCAGAACATCTGAGACTGGGCGTTTGTAAAGGAAAGTTTAGCTGGCTCACAATCACGGAGACTTTGAAGCCCAAGAGCATAGTGTCAGTTTTCTGGGGAGGCTTTTGTACTGTCCTAACACAGAGCCAAACTGAAGGGCGGGCATTCCCACACAAAGGAGACAAGAAGGAGCAGGTGCCTCACTGTTTTGTGTCCTGCTCTCCTGGGGGACCCACTCCTGAGCCTATCCTTGAAGGAAAGTCACAGCCAGTGACCTCATTGTTAAAGATCCCATGTCCCATGACTCCAGTAGCAGCCAAATCTCATCTTGAGTTTTGGAGAGAACAAACCATATTTAAACCACGCTAGCAGTCTTTCCTCCCAGAGAACTTTTCTGGCCTGCTGACTAGGGCCGCATGTCTGAAATTTTAGTGCTCTGAAGTCAGAGGCAAAGATATTCCTACGAATTTGAGACTAGCCTGGGCTACACAGTGAGTCCTACACTAGCCTGAGCTACTACATGAGACTGCTTCCAGCACGAAATAAAGGGCTGGAGACAGTTCAGTGCTTAAGAGACTTACGCTTTTGCTAAGGACTGGAGTTTGGTTCTTAGCACCTATGTGCAGCAGCCCACAGCCTTGGGAACTAGCTTCCGGGACTTCCTTTTCTAGCCTCTGTAGTACCCTCAGGCACACATGGACAGCAAACTGTCACAGATGCATAAGTAAAAATAAAGTCTTTTTTTCTTTTCTTTTTTTTTTTTTAAAGCAAAGCAAAAACAAAACCAACAGCTGTCAAAACCGAACAAAACAAAATGACTCTTCTAATCTAGGAGCTCTGGGCCCAGCTCCCTCCTGGCCCCCTGCCTGTATCCCAGGCCTATACAGCTGGCTTCCTGGTCTCCTGCTGGCCACAGAGCCAGATCCAGGAAGTGCTGTAGAGCTGAAGGGTGGAAAAGACAGGCTCTGGGGTCTTGTTGCTTACATGGGACTCAGATTGTGTCCCTCCTCTGCTGAGGTCCTTGGATAGGTTCCCCAGTTTCTGTAAGCCTTATCTACTAGTTCAAAACCAGTAAGTAAAGGACTGGCTCCCCGGAGTGGCCGAGAGACTTCGGCGGTGTGTTTGAAGCAGTAGCTGCCTGGCGCACTGTTGTAAGAGCTGCTGGGTGTTTGCTTTGGGTAGAGGGCTTTGGACTCAATTGTTTCAGTCTCCTTCAGGTTTTCTGTCTCCAGCACCTGGTCCCAGAGGCTGGGCGGGGGTTGGGGTTGTAACCCAGTGAATGATCTGACCCTTTTTTAGGGACAGGATTTTTGGGTGTGTCTGTCTCCTGTATAGTTTGGAGGATTCTTTTAGGTGGCTAGGAAGGGTCTGGACAGAGGTGGACAGCATGCTGTGCTGGGCTGGGTACGGTTCTACATCTGGATCGCAAGTTCCTGGACTTGTGGACTAGTTAGGTAGTTTGGGAAGAGTTAGTCAGCGAGGCTAGGCCCCAGGGCCAAGCCTGTTGCTCATTCTCCTGAACCTACTGTGGGGGGCCGGATGGAGGGGCCCTCAGGAGCAAATTCAAGACGACCCTGTCCAGACGGTGACTTCCCTCCACACTGAGGCCTGCTCTCCCTTGGTCCCCAGGCTCCATCTCTGTGAACAGCCGCAGCACACCATTCTTGGCCACAGGAGAGAGTGAGGTCCTGGACCTGGAGAGTGAGCTGTACCTGGGCGGTCTCCCTGAGGGGGGCCGAGTGGACCTGCCATTGCCTCCTGAGGTGTGGACAGCTGCTCTCCGGGCTGGCTATGTGGGCTGCGTGCGAGACCTCTTCATAGATGGACGGAGTCGAGATCTCCGGGGCCTGGCTGAGGCACAGGGAGCTGTGGGCGTTGCGCCTTTCTGCTCTCGGGAGACTCTGAAGCAGTGTGCATCGGCCCCCTGTCGTAATGGGGGCATCTGTCGAGAGGGCTGGAACCGGTTCGTCTGTGATTGCATCGGGACCGGCTTTCTGGGTCGGGTCTGCGAGAGAGGTGAGGCTGGTCCTGTGTCCCTGTTTTTCCAACCCCGTGCTTCCTTCCTCCTCAGAGTAACCCTCAGGCTGGCCCCCGGCTTTTCTCCTAGTAACGTCTCTCTTGTCTTCTCTCTTCCCTTTCCGTGTTTTCTGTTTCCTTTGCCCCTCTTCTCCACTCCCGGGGCAGAGGCCACAGTCTTAAGCTATGATGGCTCCATGTACATGAAGATCATGCTGCCCAATGCCATGCACACGGAAGCCGAGGATGTGTCCCTGCGATTCATGTCCCAGAGGGCTTATGGACTCATGATGGCCACCACCTCTAGGGAGTCGGCCGACACTCTGCGTCTCGAGCTGGACGGGGGGCAGATGAAGCTCACAGTCAACCTCGGTAACCACCCTGTCCCAGGCCTCCTGGCCTCTCCCTGGCCTGCCTCCGACCTACACTCCCCTCTGTCTGGAGAAGCTGGTGGTGGCACCAGCCAGAGGTGACCCCGGCAGCTTGGAGATAGGTAGTGACATCCCGAGCGGGAGCGCGCCCGAGGGCTCTCTGTGGAGGAGACACAACCTGGAGCCGTGCTCCGAGGTTGACCATCCTGTGGCCTGGTGGCCCGGAACACAGCCACATACCTGTCAGAATGCGTCTGAGTGTGATAACTGTCTTCCCAAGCCACTCCCAGGTAGTGCTGTGTGTTTGTGCACACACAAGATGGCGCCCACTCACCCTTGCTTGTCGGCACATTCGCTTGCTCATTCACTGGCTCGTTCATTGTGGAGTTGCCTGCTGACACCTGCTAGGACAAGCCCATGCTCAGCGCAGCCCAGTGGCACGCAGCCACCCTCAGCTTAGATTAGGGCTGTCTCTGAGGTGCTGAGTACAGGTTCCTGGGTGTACTATGGACACGAGAACTACCCCACACTTGTCTAGCATCTCGTGTGCTTGGCTGAGCCCCATAGGAGGGAGACCCATGGCTGTTCTGGGAGGAGACCAGCTCACCAAGCAGGCATTGCTCCCCTTGTCTTGCAGACTATGAAACTTTTTTTCTGGAGACCGAGTCTCACTATGTAGACCAGGCTGGCTTTGAACTCACAGAGATCCACCCGCCCTGCCTCCTGAATGCTAAGTAAGATTAAAGGTGTGAACCACCACTCTTGGCCCAGTTATGAAATTTTTATGTTGGTTTGGCCAACGCAACAAAGCTAGGAATGGCTGGGGGAGGTGCCTGTGCCAAACCCAGGCCACGGGCTGTAACGTTCAGAGTTTTGGGTGGGGTTGTCAGGCTGCTGGCCTCTCCGTCAGTCTACTCACTGTCTCTGTTGCTGCCCATGGGCAAGAACAGGCCTTGCCTGCACATCTCCAGGGGCACGGGGATAACACTCTCATGTTATCCTCTTAGGTTATTGCGGGCCATGGGTTTTTGAGAGCAAAAGTTACTCATTTGTCTGGTTTCAAAGGGACTTGTTATGAGGGCCAGGTCAGGAACCAGAGCCAGGAGGGTTCCCCACAGACTGCAGTGCAGGACACCCCGAATATAGAGGCCCTACAGTGTTCAGGCTGCTGATGCATCTGTCCACCGCATGTCATGAAAGTGCCCCAGCCAAGGCCTGTCCCATAGAAGCCTTCAAGCCCCAGAGTCTAAGCAGAGCACTGTGTGTTCTGGTCACAGGAGAGGAGTGCTCCCCAGAACAGAGCTTTGAGCTTTTAAACGTGGACCTGGACTCTCCTAACCTTGATCTCCAGAGCATTTCTGGGGTAGATCGTGGACTCCAGGGACCTTGTCTAGATACTTGTGCTCCATCCATTGTCCTCCTGGCCTTTGTGCTCTTTGGTTGGGAATTTGCTGAGAGGCAGGAGCTGGGAGAAGAATGGGTGACAGGGCCTCGAGATGATTTGCTGTTCCTCCAGCTCTGCCCTGACCCTCAGTCACAGCTCACTGAATGGGCGGCAGATGACAACTTAGCCAGGGGACACAACAGACATTGTCCTCCCACCTCAACTATGCCCCTGACACTGTCCTAGAAAGAAGGTCCTGCCCAGAGCCTCATGTGTCATCGTGGCGTTCCCAGTCTTTAGGCTGGGCCCACAGCACAAGGTCCCCTCCTTTTGCTGGGTATAAGCTTGACCTCCCATGGCTAAGCACTAGGCTCTACTCTGTTTTGTGGGACAGAGCAGGAGAAGCCTGGAGCTTTTGATCCTCAGAGAAGACATGTTTCTGACCTCTCTGGACTGTTCTCAATCCTGTGGGAAGAAGCCGGAGTTTCTTTAGACAAGAGATGGCATTCTTGGCCAGGAAAACTTACCTAGTGGACCCTGGGGACATAACTCTCAGGATTTGGCCTTCTTCTTCCAGGCTTGCCTTTCTGTCTGTGTCTCACGAATCTCAGAAGTCAGAACACGATCCAGAGAGATCTAGTTTTGATATCTCAGACTGATGACAGCCAGCAACAACCTCTGCCCTACCCCCCTGGCTGTGCCCCTCCCCCATCTGCAGAGACCTGGGCTCTGAGAGCTAATCTCTCTCTCTCACTGACCAAGCCGAGAGCAGACACTTGGTGCAGACACAGCTGTCTGCAGAGTCCACCTGACGTGAGCGCACAGAGGTGTGTAGGCACCAAATACACCAAATACACGCAGGATGGCACTTTAGCCTGGGAGAGGGACCCAAGCTGGAGCCCGGTTCAGGAGGTTGCTTCCACGTAGCATTACCAGTTCATCCCAAAAGTCCTTATCCCCCATCCCGTGAACCACCCAGGGCCTGCCGTGTTCCAGATAGGCAGCAGCATGGAGGTTGGACTGGACTTGCGGCTAAGCAACTAGAGCAGTGGTCCTCAACCTTCTTAACGCTGAGACCCTTTAATACAGTTAATTCCTCATGTGGGGACCCCCAACCGTAAAAATATTTTTGTTGCTACTTTTGTATTTTTGCTACTTTGGGTTTATAATGTAGATACCTGTTTCCCTATGGCCTTAGGCGACTCCCGTGAAAGGGTCATTCAATCCTGAGGGGGTCACGACCCTCAGGTTGAGAACCACTGAACTGGAGGTTTACTGCCTCTATGTAGGCCCTGGAGACACAAGCTGTCTCTGCCCAGCCGTCCAGCCTGGAGCTGAGGTGGGAAGAGCTCTGGGCTTGGGGCCAGAAGACTCAGGGTCTGACCCTGGTAGTTTTTATGACTTGGTAAGTTAATTCCCTTCTCTAAGCCTGCTCCTCACCCCCAACCCCGTTTAAAATGGGGCTAAGAATCTTCACCCAAGGGCCCGAGGAATCAGCTTAGCTGGTAAAATGTCTTGCAAGCATAAAGACCTGGATTCCAGCTTGGGAAGCAAAGACAGGAAGACCTCCAGGCTTACTGGCCAGCTAGCATAGCCTAATTGGTGATCACAGCGAGACACTGAGGCTGACCTCAGTGCAGCATCCACATACACTCCAGTGTGGCAGGCACTGGGAGAGGGGGAGGGAGCTGGCTGCAGGGCTCGCTTCCACAGAGCATCATCAGGTTCCAGACAGGCCAACATCAGAGTTCCCACTCTGTTCCTCATCCCATGAACCACTCAGGGCCTCTCAGGCTCCAGACAGGCAGCCACATGAAGGCCGTAAGTACTGGGCTGGACTCAATGCTAAGGAACTAGAGATTTGTCTCTGACTTGTGACCTGTGTCTATAAGCAGTGAGGCCAGAGGTTCAACAAGTAGCCACCCAGTTCAGCAGGCTCCCAGGAAAGAAAACTCAGAGCTGGGCCTGAAGGAGCAGCAGAGGTACCAGAGAAGGCCCTGGTAGAATGGGCCTTCTGGAATGGTCTCCTGAGATGGGAAACCTGTTACTTACGAGAGGGCCAGCTGGGTGGTGGTGGCAGTGGCCCAAGCCTTGAATCCCAGTACGCGGGAGGCAGATCTCGGTGAGTTCAAGGTCAGCCTGATCTACAGAGGGAGTTTATGAGAGCCAAAGCTACACGGAGAAACTCTGTCTCAACAGAACACAACAAGACAAACAAACAAAAAACAACAGCCAAAAAAACGAGAGGGCGGGAAAGGCTCTTTGCAGACAGAGGATCCGGAGGAGTGGAGAGCCGCCTCCCCCAGCAGCTCCACCTCTGAGCAAGCCATGAGTCCCAGGCAAGGGAGCTGGTCTCTGCCTCTAGCGCCCCCTGGATTCTTGGCCCTGTTGCAGGGTGGCCTGTTCCTTGCCACCTACCCTGGGTCTGGCCTCTCCCCAGAAAGTGCCATGATATCTCCATGAAGGGCATAGTCTGAGCCACAGGGTGTCCCCTCCTTCAGCCCTGACCCATGTCGATTTCCTGCTTTCCGTTCAGAAGCTGCTGGGGTCCAGAGATGCTCACCTCTGAGATGGACGTTCTTGTCCTTGGGCTGTTCTCCCTTAGTGTCCTCGGGCCCTTCTCAAAGTTCCCTTTGCTCCTAAGTTCTCACTGGCTTTGCCCTCGTGGGCCTTTCTCATGTTTTAAGTCACAGGAATACACATGGCATCTCAGAACCCTTTTAGCTCCTGGGGCCTCGAGAGCTCACTGCCTTCCCACCAGGGGCTGGACAGTGACTCTCTATAGGCTGGGAGCCTGAGTGAACATGGTATGGACAAGCGCTCTGTGCCGATGCCTCTTGAGAGATGTGGCTGTGTGTTTTGAGGGTCCTTGAATGGAAGCTCTAGGTCTTCACCCCACCCCCAGCCCTGGAAGTGAGTTGGACCAAACCAGGAACAACAGCCTTTCCCTTCATTTTTCTCTATGTGGAGTGCTTCCCCTCCATCCCATCCCATCCTCTCTCCTCCTCTCCCTGCCCCCTTCTTCTCTTCTTCCCTCCCTTACCCTCTTCCTCTTTCCCCTCCCCCTCTCCTCCCCTCCCTCTCCCTCCCCCTCTCCCTGCTCCCCTCCCCTCCCCCTCCCTTTCCCTTCCCTTCCCCTACCTCCCTCCCCTCCTTCCTCTCCCTCCTCCCTCCCTTCCCCATGCTCCACCATCAGCCCAATCTTTATGTCTAGCATAGCATGCTCACCCATTCTCAGCTCTTGAGGCACTGGCTACTGGCTACTGGGGTACTGATTATCACGCTCTGAACAGCATTTTGGGGAATATGTAATGGAAGGGTGGCTTTCTCCAGCCGGCTCTATCCCTGCTTTCCTTGGGGAGGGCCCTGTTCCCTGGATACCCATCTTGAAGGAGGCCCTTGAGGGACATCGCTGCAGGGTAGGCTGGAATTGTCACCTCTTCTCTGGACAGATGGACACCCAACACACCTTGTATATCTTCTCCTCGGGACAGGAAAGTCGAGCTCTTCACTTGGCTCTGTTCCCTTACAGGAGACTGACCTGCACTTCCAGCCCCTTTTTTCTTTTTTGGACCCTTCATTGGTGAAGACTCTGCTGGCTTGGAGAGAGCCTCTGGGACCTGACTCCAGGGCCTGGCACCCTTCCCCCTCACCCTCACCAGCCTCCTTCCTCTGTTCCTGGTTCTTCCTCTTTCTTCTCTGCCCTTTCTCAGGCTCCTTCCCCTCTCTGTGACCCCTTACTTCCTCTGCCTGTCCTTCGACTTTCCACTGCTCCTTGGGTGCCCAGGCTGTGGCTCAGGGTCCCTGCTGCTCCTCCCACTCTGCTGTGGTTGACAACGCGTGTGGAGCTCAGCTGTACTGCCCCAGGGCCCATGCCCCTCAGAGCCACAGTGGGTGTTTGTTTACCACCATTGCAGGAACCTTCCAAGGCCCGAGGGATGCCAGGTGCATCCTGGGCCATGGGGCACTGGGCAGAACTTGTGTGAAGAACCCACAGGAGTCCAGGGTTAGAGGCTATCTGCTCTCTGACAGGCCAGGGCCAGACCAGGGCACATCTGTAAACTCTAGTCTCTCAGCAGTGAGGAAGAGATGCCCAGGCTCAGAGAAGTCTGTCTGAAGTCACTCAGTGAGTATGTATAGGACTGAGGCAAGGACCCAGCACCTACACTCATACCTCCACTCCCCAGCCCCAGGCAGTCAGTCCCCCAGCCAGGGTTTTGGGTTAATGAAGGAGTATGGCACCCTAAGGGCATTTCAAATGTCAAATGACCCAAGGTTCTATCTCCTTGAAAGAGCAGACTCCTACCACCAAGGGCTGATCAGAGGCTCCTACTGGCCTGGGGTGTTGGCTCTGTGTAGGCACGGGTTTTCTAACCATGAGAAACCTTTCCAGCTTTGAAATTGGGGGACAGCAATGCCAAGCTCAGGGCAGGATTGGGGGAGGGGTCTTTATTTATCAGTGACTTGCATTGTGCCTAGAAGTCACATTCTGCATATTTTGGTGTCCCTATCCGAGGCCTTGGCTCCTTCTTAGAAAAATTAACAGAATACTAGTCCTTCAGGGTGGAGGAGTTTTTTGACTCCTCGTAGCAGCTCGGTGCCCCCCAGGGCAGGGACAGGTAGAAGGAAGGTTTCTGTTCAGGTGGTGCTGGCCTCTGGGGCTTTGGGAGGTTTATGGCCTTAGGAAGGGGGCCCTGGGGCAGACCCCTCTTTTGAGCTCAGAGCTTGAGGAGTGACTGTCACACCTGAGCTCTAAGCAGGGTGTCGTCCCAGAGCAGGGGATGCAGGGACCCTGGCCTTCCTTACCCATCTCCCTCCCAGTGATTGGGTAGATGTGGGGTCGGTCAAGCCCTCATCCCCTGTCTCCCCTGTACGGCTGAGATTGCCAAGGTGCCCGTCTCCCTTAGACATTGAGAGGCCTGGGCCCCTCCAAAAGGGGAACACAGCCCTCTTCCCACCACCTGACTGCCCAGCCTCTTGGCTCTAGGGAGGGTTGGAGCCCTCTTGAGGGCATGAAGGATGAGGGTCCAACCGAGGAAGGGGAGAGGGCACCTGGGCACGCGTGGTCCCCAGAAAGTGGCCCTAGGGGGAATCCCTGCCTGCAGATACCCCTCCCTGTGAAGGATGTAAAAAAAATACACACAAAACCTTGTTTTTGCCTTTTTTTCTCCCTTCCCCTCTGCCCACCCCATGGCCCCCCCAGACTGCCTGCGCGTCGGCTGCGCACCCAGTAAGTGGCTTGCCTCTTCTTCTGCAGAGACCCGAGAGGTCTGGGAGGCTGGACATTGGGGTTTAGGGGAAAAGGGGTGGAGGGAGGGGGAGGCATAATTTCATTATTGGCTTGTGAATTGGCGAGGCCTGCGGGGAGGGGAACAGGTATATAGTGGTAGGATGGGGACTTGTGGAGGGCAGGATGGACAAAACGAAGCAGAACCAGGAAGAGGTATTTGGTAAGGATACTCATGGATTCTGGGAAAGGGAGGGCAGGACAGTAGCAGGAGGAAGAAATCTGGAGCAGGCTGCACCTGCTGCAAGAACACAAAATCTGGAGACTTAGTGCTGCATCTCCACCAGTGGCCACAAGGGGGCAGGCGAAGTACATGGGAAAGACGATTTGGGTAGGAGGGGGTAGGGGCGTTCTCAGAGCCTCCAAGTCTAAGTAGTAATGCCTGAGTCTGCAGAGTTCCTGCCAAGCTCGGTTGTCAGTGAGGGCAGTAAGCAGGAATTAGAAGGGAAGGAATTAGACAGGTCTCTCTGTCACTGAGCTAGGCGCTCAGCCACAGTTTCTGCAAGGCGTGCCTCGCAGTCAGATCACCTAAACGGGGATGTGAACATGGAAGGCACAGTAGAAAGTTTGTGTGCTCTGGGTCACTTCTTTTACATAGTTGTGTCACAGCGTGTGCGCACACCTGAGGCCCTTTAAGGCCAGCACCCCGAACCTCAGGCAGACAGCGTAAGGGACCCAGGGGTAGCCCAGAGGTGCTGCAAAACCCAGCAACACCCGACAGATGTGTTTGTCGACAACCATACGTCAATCAACTGTCAATAAATGGTCACGGATTCCAAGAGACAGAACATGTCTGCCCACACAGGCTCTTTGAGCGCTGTGTAGGGATAGCAGTTCCAGGGTGTAGAGTTAAACAGGAATATACCGGAAGGTCACAGTGGGTCCAAGCTGGCTTGTACACGGGGAAGGTGGAGCTGTGGGTGCCCTTCCTTTGGGGTGTGTAGTGTTTTGAGTGTTAGGCCTGAGAATTCAGCTGCTAGCATCACACTGTAGGTCCTTGGGGAGAGCAGGGGAAGGTGCGTCTGCGTTCGTGGCCACCATTCCATGACCAATGATGTCCTCTGCAGTCCCACACAGTGTGTGGCAGAACTGAGTGGGGTAAAGGATTTCACTGCATGCACTCCAGGTGCGAGGCGAGGGCCATCCTCACTGGTGTATGCTTCGAGGTGAGGCGTGTGCTGGAAGTTGAGTGTGTACGTGTGCAGGCGGGCTGCCCCCTGCCTGGGGCGCTGCCTCACGCCGCCTGTGGCCGTGGGTCGCGCTGTGCTCACTCCCCCCTTGGTGCTGCAGGTAAAGGCCCCGAGACCCTCTTTGCGGGGCACAAGCTCAACGACAATGAGTGGCACACGGTGAGGGTGGTACGGCGTGGCAAGAGCCTGCAGCTGTCTGTGGACAACGTGACTGTGGAGGGTAGGTGGCCTGGACCCAAGATGATGGACGTATTTCTAGAGAGCTGTGTTCGGTAACCTCTGCCTGGGATGTTATTTCCAGAGACGTTAGGGAGCATTTCAGCTCCTCACAGGCAGCATCTTCCTGGAAGCCTGTTGGGCCTCCACTGATGCCTGCAGGTTTCCCCAGAGTGGTGGGATGGTAGCATTGGCCCAGGACGTCTGTAAGATCCCTTCCTGTGGCCTTGTTTGAAGCGGTGATTTTTCTGGGAAGACGAGGCCCTGTCCCAGAGGTGACCCTGTGTTTTGTGCACTATCCCCCTCCCTCACGTTGGTCTTCTGTCCTGAGCAGGACAGATGGCAGGAGCCCACACGCGGCTGGAGTTCCACAACATCGAGACAGGCATCATGACAGAGCGGCGGTTTATCTCTGTGGTGCCCTCCAACTTCATCGGCCACCTGAGCGGGCTGGTGTTCAATGGTCAACCCTACATGGACCAGTGCAAAGATGGAGACATCACCTACTGTGAGCTTAATGCCCGCTTTGGGCTGCGCGCCATCGTGGCTGATCCTGTTACCTTCAAGAGTCGCAGTAGCTACCTGGCGTTGGCCACGCTCCAAGCCTATGCCTCCATGCACCTCTTCTTCCAGTTCAAGACCACAGCCCCTGATGGACTTCTGCTGTTCAACTCAGGCAACGGCAATGACTTCATTGTCATCGAGCTGGTCAAGGGGTGAGGGGCCGGGCACTGTGGTGTTCCCCGATGACCCAGATAGAGTTCTTCCCTGGCCTTTGGGAAGGTTCAGAGCACTCAGACATCAGGTCAAGAGTCACATCCTTAGTCACCAGCCAGGAGGGCCCTCTGCAGCCAAGATGGAGAAGCCGAACCCTGCTTCCAGGCTGCTGCCTCCTCAGCCACTTCCTTGCCAGGGTTCCCAGTCACATCCCTCCTCTGGTCACTGTTGGTCTTGATGGCAGAAGTAAGCCAGTCTTTCTCTTGTCCTGGGGGATTGTACCCTCGAGTAGCCCAGACTCTGCCTCTATGGGACCCCTACTGTAACTAAAACTCCCACTTCTGTCATGTCCTCTTTTGGGGCCCAAGAGCAAGTGCTTCTGTGACCTCCCTGGGACAAGACTTCATGCCACAACCTCCCAATGCCATTTTTTGTTTCCTTCCCACGGGATCCCTTGTCCACCCCCCCCTTCCCAGGTCCCTAGTTTTTCTGCCAGCAGTAGAACAGTAGTGAACAGTAGAACAGCTGGCATTCTCCCAGCGGTGCCCATCTGATCTGGTGTTTCCTCCCTACCGTGGGGCAGGTACATCCACTACGTGTTTGACCTGGGAAATGGCCCGTCCTTGATGAAGGGAAACTCAGACAAACCAGTTAATGACAACCAGTGGCACAACGTGGTGGTGTCCAGGGACCCAGGCAACGTGCACACGCTGAAGATTGACTCCCGCACGGTCACGCAGCATTCCAACGGTGCCCGAAATCTGGATCTCAAAGGTGGGGCTGGAACCTCTGAAGGCCAGCCTTACCCCAGGCCCCCTGCTCCAGTGAGATAAATCCCCGTCAGGGGGTCAAGGCTTCTCTCCCCCACCCCTTTCCTGTTCTCCATGGTGTCTGGCTGATGTCCTCCTCTGTGGCTGTGTTTTACTCGGCTCTCCTGTGAGGCCACCTTGAATGGAGCACTGGTCAAGCTATTTCCCATCGGGGTCCCACCTTCTCCAATGTCTCTACAGAAGTCACTGAGTTTGTCATTGCCAGTCCCCAGAGCAGGTGACTGAGAGGAAGAGGAAGAAAAAGAGTAACAGGAGTGGGGAGGGGGAGGAGATAGTGGACTGAAACAGGAGATGTCGGTTTGCAGCTGTCTCAGAGCCGTCTGGGGTCCATGAGACCTCCTTGCACACACATGCCTGTAGCATCCCTTAGCTCCACGTGTGTCCATGTAACCCAAACTGTCAAAACTTGGGGAAGATCTTCAGAGACCCATGGATTCACCTCCTGAGTCCCCAGACACAGTAGCTTGGTTGCCAGTGCTGCAAATTCTCCTTGTTCCCAGGAGAGGGCGATGTGTTATAGAGAATCAGCAGTGGCAGCGGACCCAGGGACTAGGCTTCAGCTAGGCTGTCCAGGGCCGCCGAAACTCCGCTAGATATCTGTGCAGAACTCCAGGCCAGGTGGGAGATTAGACATCTCTGAGGAAGACCTCCTCCGAGAGCCCCGATTGTCAGGAGGACATTAGAGGAGAGAAGGCTGCTGAGTGAGAAAAGGCCTGCAGTTCTGGGAGACAGTCTCTGGGAAGGAGGCAGCGGGGGTGGAAAGGATGTAGAGTTTGCACCCATGAAAGGCCCTGATTACAGGCCGGAACTGGAATCAAACGTGTAGGAGAGAACATGGAGCGGGTCCCTCCAGCTGCCCCCCGCCCCCACTATCCCAGGCATCTGGCTTCCGAGGGAGGGGAGCAGACAGATGGCGAAGGGAAGGGAAGGGGAGAGGTGGTGTCGGTGGGGAATCTGAGGTTCGCTGTGTCTGTTAGGGATACCACGAGCCTTTCAGGTGTCTGGGAGGACCCAGATGTCAGCATCCTGGGGTGGAGGTAGGGACAGGCATGACAGGGTGTTGACACCGCTGCCTTTTCAGGGGAGTTGTACATCGGTGGCCTGAGCAAGAGCATGTTCAGCAACCTGCCGAAGCTGGTGGCCTCGCGGGATGGCTTTCAGGGCTGCCTGGCTTCTGTGGACCTCAACGGGCGCCTCCCAGACCTCATCGCGGACGCCCTGCACCGAATCGGGCAGGTGGAGAGGGGCTGTGATGGTGAGTGTAGGGCAGTTAGGTGGGGCCCTGAGGCTGACAAGGGGACCTCCTTCTCAGGTCTCGCAGGAGCCTGACCCAAGAGCTCTGGGACAAGGGGGGACAGGCAAGGGACGAACCACATACTCTCCCTGATGCCTCCCCTCCTGACTACTAGTCAGAATCCGAATGGTCTTGAGTGCCGTCCCCCACTTCCCCAACACCCCCACCCTGCTCCTGTCTCTTCCCATCACCCTGGTTTCTATCTGGCCCTCTAGTCTGATGGATCAAGGGCAGAGCCTCTGGCCGGCTGGGGAACTTCGGCAGCCCCTGGGCCCTTGGCTAAGCCTGGGCCATTTCTCCTTCCTACTCTTTCTAGGCCCCAGTACCACCTGCACCGAAGAGTCCTGTGCCAACCAGGGCGTCTGCCTGCAGCAGTGGGACGGCTTTACCTGTGACTGCACCATGACTTCCTATGGAGGCCCTGTCTGCAATGACCGTGAGTGCCAGCAGGGCTCTGGGTGCTCCCACCCTATCCTCCGTCACAGGAAGTGCCTGGGCAGGAAGGAAGAGGGATTGTACTTCCTTCTACTTCCTTCTGTGCCATCTGCACAGAGGCCGGGGAGGCTAGTGGTTGCTACCCCCCATTGCTGCCCAGCTCTGGAGCCATCTATGGGCAGGTGCCCTCTCCAGGTCCTGAGCTGGCCGGCCATCTGATCTCCCTAGACACAGGTCCTGCTGTTCCCCCCTCTCTCTCCCCAAGAGTCCCAGCTGCAGGCTGCCCCCTCAAGCCACAAGGTCAGTCCCCAGCGTCCTCACTTGCCAGCTTGCATATTGTTGAGGCCCCTGCCCTGAGATAACAGCCTTGACAGCATCTTCTAGTCCCCAGAGGTTGGTGGCCATCGGCTGGTTACAGCTTGGCAGAGGGAGGACAGCTGGGTCAGCCATGGGGGTATGGTGGGGGTGTGGAGGCTTTGGCCTTTCTCTCTGATGATTGGGGCCAGGGTGGGTGACATACAGAGAAGACACACCCCTGGACACACATAAGCCTTCTCTGCTCTTCAAACACAAAGTGAACGTGAGCCAACAGCCCTGTAGGTAGGTACCTGTGGGTGGTTACAGCAGGCCTAGGTACCACTGTCTGCCGCTGCCTCTGCACCGTTGGACAGGAGTCCCGAGTCAGACCAGGGGATGGGACTCCTGGGTGGCTGTTGATTTTTCCTTTGATAAAATGTCCAGCACTCTCTGCACTTTCCTGGTTCTCAGGTGTGGCCAGCCCTCCCAGCTCTGTCCCCCGGGAGTTTCATCCAACCTGCTGTTCTATGTGCCAACCTAAACCTTCCAGCCAGCTCAGCACCACCTCAGCCTATTGTGTGTTCGTTCTACTTGGCTCCAGTTGGCACAAACCTGTTCTCTGTAACCCTTCCCACTGATGGTTGGGTGCCACCAGCAAAACCTTCCCATAGGATCCTTCACCGAACCTCAGTGACGGAACTCTGCCAGAACTGGGGGGGGGGGTGTGTCTCGGCTGTTGGGATGTCCTGCTGCACATGGCTTTCTGGGAATGGTGGTGATGCCCATGCTGGGCTTGTCTTGCTCAGGATATAGAGAATCTGGCCCAAGTATGGCTGTCCATGCCCTGCCGTGCTCCTACACGGAGAACACAGGCTTCAGAAAGGGTCTGGAGCTGGAGGCAGGGTGTGTGTCTGGGGACTCAGTCTACTTTAGGGCAGGGGTGGGAAGAGAAAGTTCTCTAGGTTCTTGGCTGGGAGACAGGAGAGACACCAGGGCTGGGGAGCCCAGCCCTCCACTGGGAGTGTGGTCATTCCTCACACACATTGGTCTGTGTATCTACTGGCGTAGTCTGAGCAAAGCTATGAAACCAAAGAAAAGTTGGGTGACACCTGGAGTCCCCTCAGGGCTCAGTGCTGTTCTGAGGCTGGCTGGAGCTGCTCTGAGGTCTACCCTACTGTTAGGGCAGGGGAGAGACTGGGTGGGCTGTCTGTCAGGTTCTCTTTTCTCCCGGGGCCTCTCCTCTGTCTGGTTTTTCATGCCGGCTCCTTCTTGGAGCCCAGTACACTCCAAGCAGAAAGCCCTGCACACTGTCAGACAGAGACCAGCACGGCAGCTGAGTGTGTGGAAAGAGGGGGGAGGATGGGATGAGGGAGCTGGGCAGATTCGGCCCTGTGAGGGCGTTCAGAGCTGCCTGGATGGAGAAAGCCTAGGAAGAGGAGATCTGACCTTCAGGACAGCTTTTTCCTTCTGCCTCTGTTTTCCCATCTGTGTCATGGGAGCTTTGAGGGTTCGGGGGAGGGGGGTGGCGAGCTCTCAAGAGTCAACTCTGGCCCACCTGGAGAGAAAAGATCAATCAAGAGACAAGTAGGGAGAAGGAAAAGGGGACCCTTCAATGAGAGAGAAGAGAACTTCCACACCAGAGAGCCTGGACCCTGCAGTCTGAGGCAGCTCTGGCCTTTCCCAGCCTGTTACCTCTCGCCATGCCTGAGTCCTCAGCTCTCATCTCTGCTGTCTCTATTGATCTCTTGCATGCTCCCTCTCTCTTCTTTCTTACCCTCTGTCTGTGTCTCTCCCGACCCCACCCCCCAGCATCACTCCCTCCAGCTCTCTCCAATTCCCACTCACCAATATTGATTGGCCTCTAGGCGGCTTCCCTTCCTCTCCTGTCACCACCACCACCAGCTCCTCCCTCTCTCCCTCTGGGGCCATAAATTTTCTGCCTGCTTGAAGCTGTGTCCATCTGTACTCCAGAGCCAGGGCCCCAAGGATCGGATAGACTGGGCAGATGCACAGGACCTCGTGGAACCCAGCCCCATTGTCCTCTCCCTCGCGGGGCTATGCACCTCCAGGACCACTCTCCACTCTTGAAGCCTGTGATGTGTGTGGACCTGCCCCATCATCTCGGCTGTCCTGAGGGAACTGGCTCCTTCCTTTCCTCCCTCCCTCCCTCCCTCCCTCCCTCCCTCCCTCCCCTCCTTCCTTCCTTCCTTCCTTCCTTCCTTCCTTCCTTCCTTCCTTTGTCTCACAAACATAGTCTTACTATGTATCCCAGGCTAGACTCTAGCCTGAGATAGTTTATCTGCACTGGTGTGTCGAGTGGCGGAATTCTAGGCACTATCCCCACATCTGGCTTGTCCTGGATCTCACTGCACCTGTGAGCTCACCATGACAATTCTGCAGCAGAATGGAATCTGGAACCAATAAGTCGGATCCGGTCTCCCTTCCCGGCCCCTCTTCTGGGCTCTCTCCCTTTCTACTCACCTGCCCTACTTGTGCTCAGTTCAGGGTCCTCTTTGCACTGTTCTCCTTTTCTCCTCTGCCTCCTGCATTGCTGGCTGTCCCCTGTCCAAGCAGGTTGATGTGAGTGTGAAGGTTGCATCCAAGTGGGGGGGGAAGGGATTTTATCTGCATGGATCTCTGGGGCCATAACAAGTATCTAATCCACCCCCAAGTTTGGAGAGCAGATCCCAATGGAAGGAGGCATCCTAAGACAGAAAGGTTTCTTTAGCTTGGTGTAATCAGACCTGGAAGCTTTTGTCCTTCTGAACAACTGTCCTGGAGAACCCTGGGGAGCTAGGGGCTGAGGCTAGGAGACAGGAGAACTGGGGAGGGGAGGAGGGCGGGCTGCAGAAAAGGAAGGGGACCTGGAGTAGGGGTAGGCAAGCACCTTGGCAGGCAGAGGTGTGTGTGTGTGTGTGTGTGTGTGTGTGTGTGTGTGTGTGTGCGTGAGAGAGAGAGAGAGAGAGAGAGAGAGAGAGAGACTCTCCAGTGCCTTTGGGGCTGTGGATGGGTCGTTTCTATGACTGTGGATGACTGTCTTAGAGGTTGAGTTTTAAGGGCGTGGGAAGTTTATGTTGGCCATTCATTGCCTATAATCAAACATGTTCGTGTTTCTGTGCCTCTGCAAGCATCTGGTATGCCAATATCTGATCACACACATGCATAGATGTGTCTGAGCTGTGTGCCTCCGGGCACACTGGTGCCTATAGGGACGCGTGGGTGTTTTCATACCCGAACCGGTCCACAATCCAGCGTGCACATGTGTTTCAAGGGGGAACAGCTAAAGAGGGCTGTGGCCACATCTCTGTGAGCTGGACCAGCAAGCACTTTTGGGTTTCGTCCAGATGGGGGAGGGGAGGGGGAGGAGGAGGAGAAACAGGAGGAGGGGGAGGAGGGGGAGGAGGAGGAGGAAGAAGAAGAGATCGGCCTCTCTTGCCAGCCTCAGTCCTGTTCAATTATTCAGCAGGGCCCCTTCTCCCGGAGGGGGGTGGCGATGGTGGTGGTGGAGATGGTGATGGTGGAAAGCACGCTCCCGAGCGCGGGGGAGGGGCGGGGCGCGCGCATAGGAGAGGCGAGCGCCGAGCGGGCTAGCCAGGTGCCACGCCGCGGAGCTGCCCAGCGCCGCCCGCAGATCGGGAGCCGCTCGGGTCCCTCCGCCCTGCCCCCCCTTCTCCTGCGTTTCCCCTCCCCTCCCTTCCTTTCCTCTGTCCCTCCCTCCCTCCCTCCCTCCCTCTGTCCCTCCCTCCCTCTCCCTTCTAGCCCTCTCAGCCTCTGCAGCAACACTCCGCTGCCTCCATCTCTCCGCCGGAATCTCGCAGGCTCGCGCCTTCCTTTGCCTGGCCCCGCTCCCCTCTTCTCCTCTCCCCTCCTCTCCTCTCCCCCCATCACCCGGATTTGCTTCCCTCCCCCTCCTCCCGCCCCCCTCCCCCGGCCGCTCCCTCCTTCCTCCTCTGGCCTCCGTCGGGCAGCAGCGGCGCCGGGTCGTTTCCGCGGGGCTCTCGCTTTTGGGGGAGCCGGGCCTCCGTCGCTACTGCGCACCCCATCTCCCGCCCCGCTGGGTTTTTCCGCAGGATTTCCCTACCGTCCCCTCCCCAGCACCATGCCCCCACCCGCTGGCCGCTGACGGCCCTCTGCGCCGGCCCGGCTCGGGCCTGAGGGGGGACCCCTAGCCGCCCGCGATGGATCCAGGCTCCACGGACCTTGGCCTTCCCGCTGAGCGTACCCCGGATTCCCCGGCGGGATCCAGTTGATTTGCTTGGCTCCTGACTGAGGCTCGGGCTCTGGTTTTCCTTCGCTTCACCCCTACCCCCCTCTCGGAGCTCGCAGCCGGAGGGGGGCTTCGCGGGGCCGCGCAGCCCCGCGTCCCCGCCCCGGCCATGGGGCTGTGGTGGCCGCCCCCTGGCCGAGATGCCCCCGGGGAGCGGGCAGGGGTGCCGCCGCCCCCCCTGCCCTGGCCGGGCCCCCTGCCGCCACCGCCGCCGCCGCCGCCGCTGCCGCTTCTGCTGGGGCTGCTGCTGCTGCTGGGGGCAGCTGAGGGGGCCCGGGTCTCGTCCAGCCTCAGCACCACCCACCACGTCCACCACTTCCACAGCAAGCACGGCACCGTGCCCATCGCCATCAACCGCATGCCCTTCCTCACCCGCAGCGGGCACGGTAAGTGGCGCCCCGACGCCGGCGGACTGGCTTGGTGGTCTTGGGTGCTCCGCCCAGGCCCCGGGAGCCCCGAGGGCCGCACCCCGACTGTGCGCTCGCGGAACCGGGCTTTGCGGCGGAGCCCCTTCACCTCCCATCTCCGGCTCCCATCATGCCAGCCCCACCCTCACCTCCATCTCTCCGTTCCTCCTGCTCACCCTCATCCCTGTCTTCATAAGTGCTTCCTAGCCTCACCTGTGCCAGCTCTCCCCGTGTGCTGTTAGCCTCTGTGTCTCCAGGGCCCTATCACCTGTCCTTGCACCCTTTCTCTGTGCCCTCCTTGAATCCCTCTTCCCTTTCACCTCCATCCCCGGTCAGCCGGCTCATCTCTCAGCCTGTCTTACCCTCACCTCCCGCGGCTGGTGTGCTACCTTCCTTCCACCTCTGCCTACCTGGCAGTCTTCCCTTTTCTCTTCCCTCTGTGGTCTTCCACCGCCTCTCAAACAATCCGCTCCATCTGCGGGGCCCCATCATCTGCACCCCCTTGTACTCTCATCTGGTACCTATTCGCCTTCCTTCCCCATCTCCACTCTGCTTCCAGTGGTGACCCTCCCCATGTCGCCTCCGGAGCCCAGTCTCTCTGCTCACGGGCTCCCTGTCACCTCTTCTGTGTCAGTCCCATCCACCCCATTCATCGACACCCCAGTCCTTCACACCCTCTGTCTCCAAGCCCTTGCCCTTCCTCCTTAAACGGGCCCCATCACTACACTTCCCCTCTGAACCTCAGGCCTTCATTCCTTCATGTCTGAGACCCTCCCCCCAGGATTCTCAGGAGGCCATCTCTTCCCAGTTCTGGACCTGTCACCTCCTGTCTATGTCCCTCAGACTCCATGAGCCTGTCCCTTCCCGTTACTGTACCCCACAACATCTATGCCGGGTGCCCCATTTCCTGCCACACCTGCCCTCTTGGTGGATTCAGCCCACAGCAGTGTTGGCTGCTTTTGTCTTGGGCTCTCCTCGTGCCGTCTTGGGGCTCAGCCACCTCCCATCCCAGAGACCCCATCAGCTCTTGTTTTAGTCTATCCATCACTTCCCACCCTGTCCTGTACCCCAGCTCTCATCTCTCTGCACCCTGTCCTTCAGTTAAGCCCCGAACACACCTCCATCCCTGTTCCTGTCAGGCCCCCAATTCCAGACCTCATCACCTCTCTGACACAGGCTCCATTCCCAGCTCCCCACCGCTTCCCAGCCCGGGACCTCCTCTCCATCTCCGAGCCCACCATCGCCTGCTGTCTGGTCACTGTGGGTGCCGTGCTCTTTCACATTTGCTCCTGATTCTCCTCAGCTCTGACCATTCTCCCCCTCAGGGCTCCCCTTCCTCATTTCTGACTGCCCTCACCTTTCCTGCTCAGCCCCGTTGCTGTTCCTCCATCATTGTCTACAACCACACTGCTGTGCTCCATCCCTTCCCCTCAGTGCCTTCCATTTCTGCCCCGTCTGCTTCCCCATGACCGCTCTGTGTCTGCAAGAAGCCCTCTGAGCTCCAGGTCCCATGTCATATCCGGTCTTTCCATCCCTGTCCCCCATATCACTACGGTGTTCCCCCCATTCCCCAGGAGCAGTGTCTTCAGACTGTCCCTTGCCCTGCCACAGGCAGCACTGTCCGCTTCTTCTCTCCCACATCCTCACCCTCCATGCTTCTCATCCCAACTCTGCCTCCTCAGGCTCTCTCTTGCCCTTTCATTACCCGGGCCTCCGTGCTGTTCCCTTCTGGCTCTCCTCAGGCCCAGTGTTGTTCCCAAAGACACCCAGACAGAACATGGGCATAGGCAATGATGAGAGGTATTAGGAGAAGGGCCCAGGTGCACTGGAGGGGAGCTGTGGGGAGAAGAGGGGCAGGCATGGAGGAGAAAGGCAAGAGAGACAACTGCTGGCTCCAGGATAATGGGCAGGTGCAGGGGAGGGCCCAGGAGCTGGCAAGGGGCAGGAGTCGGGCAGAGGGAGCGAACAGGCTTTCCTGGACTGTGCAGGATGTGTTATTTCTCTACAGTTTTAGGTCTCCCGGAAGGTTCTTGTCACAGCCCCTGATGCTCCGGGGACACGGTCAAGAGAATGCTATCATAAGCATTGCCTCGGGTTTCTTCTCAGGCTAGAAGGATGAGAGGGAAGCGGCCTGGGACACTGATGAAGGGGTGGGTAGGCTAAGAAGGGTCCAGGGAGGAAGGAAGCGGCTAAGGAAAGCTAGAAGAGGAGAAAGCAATTTGTCATGACTGAACCCGTCTCTGCTCACCTCAGCTATGGGGGAGATGAGAGAACTGCCTTCCCTTGGGGCTCTTCCCTGGGCTGGAGGCCAGCCAGCTCTCCTACTGCTCCACGGCTCCCCAGTGTGAGGACAGCTCTCTTCATGGACACCTGCTTCTCTACTGAGTCTCCTTCCCTCCCTCCCTCCTTCCTTACTGCTTCCCCACCTTCCCTCCCAGCCCCCAAGCCCTCCCATTACATAATGTCCCTACCCACCTGCCACTGACATTTCTGTACCTGATGTCACTGTAGGGTATGGGGTGACCAGCACATCTGGGACCTAAAATGTATGGAGCAGATGACACCTTTCTGGGCCTGGATCCCTTCATCTCAGTCCCGGTTTATGGAGCTTTGATGAGCTCTTGGTTCCTTTCTAGTTCTGCCAGTAAAGCAGGCTGACTCTCCACTCAGCTCTGAGTCGGTGGCTTCCCGCAGAAGGGGCTATCGTGTCAGTTGGTTCTGGGGATGGGTAGATAACTTAGATTCCTGGCTGAATGGTGTATGGCCAGGATGAAGCTAAGAGTCGAGGAGTTAGATGAAGAGAGAGTTGAGTTTAGGTGTCTGGGCCTGTGCAGAAGTCCCACCCCCTGGTTGTGGTGATCCTTCCGGGAGGATTTGTTGATAACAGGCAGCACCTACGACCCAGGCTTTTCTGGATTATGTAGAGGCCTGACCACTCTAGAACTTCCAGGAGGCGTTCGTGCTAGCTTCTCATGCTCCTGGGGCACTGGCAGACAGCTGCCACACGTGTACTTTTAGTCCTGGGGCATGACTGCATGGGTAGTTCTTAAGTGGAATAAATGCTGTGAGTCTGGGTTCCTGAAACATTGCTAATGGTTAGTTGTTTTCTTTCTAGAATGTAGGTGTGTGTGTGTGTGTGTGTGTGTGTGTGTGTGTGTGTGTGTGCACGCACGTGTGTGTTGACTATATGATCGCATCTAGTGTTTTATGGCTCTGTGGATTTCTGAGTCTAGGAGGCATTGAAGGGACTGTGTTGGATGTGTGCAGAAGGTGCTAATCTTGGGCCTGTGACACCTTATGTCTGATTAGAAACTCTTGCTATGGGCTTCCAGAGGTATGGTTCTGGCCAGCATGCTATGCATTCAGCTCCCTATTTCCCATTGTGGAAAAGAACAATTGGTCTATACCAGTTTTGGGCAACACTGAGGCTTGCTTTAGGTCCCTTTGCTTCTCAAGTCCTTTCTGGATGCTGTCACAAGTTACAGATGTGGAGTGTTGTCCTGGGCACCGAGGCTGGCGTGCCTTCTTGGGGGAGGGCTAGAGACAGTTTGCTTGCCTGGCAGAGCTGCGGGAAGCGCCTCCCGAGCGTGGCCGGAGGGGCGGGTCTTGGCAGAAGCTCCTCCTCCAGCACCCGACCTCCTCGTAAACCAAGCCCTCTGTCCCCGCCCGTGCGGGAGCAGTGGTGCTGGGGAGAGAAATGTCTCCCCGGGGTAATTACTGCAGCCCCAGCCCAATAAACCATTCATCCTTTCCCTCTTCTGCCCAAGGAGTGTCTCTCCACCCTGGTTCCCCCCACAGTATAATAAATGCCCTTCGGCTTTAACAGGTCCGCCCAGCACAGTAAACTGGCTGCAGTGTGAGAACAGCTGGATTATAAATCCTGAGGGAGGCCGGGGCTGGGGAGTAGGAGGGCTGGGGCGCAGGCGCCTGTTTGCACCTCACCGGCCCCTGCCCTTGGCCGCCCGCGGAGGCCTGTCTTTGTGCGTTTACCGCCATATTTCCCTGGCTGCCTCGACTCCTGTAGCGGAGTCTGCTCGGAGAGGCTGGGGCTTTGTGTGCAGTTGGGTGCCTCGCGGCCCGCGCGTGGGTGTGGGGTCTAGGTGTGCGTCACTTGGAGCTGTGTCTCCTTGTAAGGTCTGGGACTTGGGTTGTTGGCACACACCTCAGATCTCTCTGGCTTTGCTGTCTAACCGGCACCCGGCTCGCTGTTGTTCTGGTGCTTTAGGGGCAGGAATGGCGCTGTCCATGGTGATGAGCATGCTGAAGGCACCCAGAGGGAAAGCCGGCAGGAAGGGCCTCCTCCTTAGCCCAGGCAGATTTGGGGCCAGGCACCATACAATGGAGTTTCCTTCCCTGGTATTAAAGTATTAAACAGCCCAATGAAATACCCCTCTCCCTGGGAAGCCCCGGAACCCAAGGGTCAGGGAGTGTGTAGAAGGTCAACATCTTTGCTCCCCAAACCCCATCTCCCAAATTCAACGTGCAGGTTGTGAGTGAAAGGGAGAGGGAGGACCCTGGGTATTATGGTTGTCATGGAAACAGCCGATTTTCTGGAGTGCTGCAGTGTTGGGAGCTGAGAGACTGTACTGGCTGAGGCATAGCCGCTTGGCTCTGGTCTCTGGGCCCAGCCCATTCTAGGCAGGTAGGTAGCCTGCAGTGAGCATAGAGGTGTTCACTATGTTCTCCTCACTGGAGCTGGCTCTCAACCTGAAGGCCTCACTGTGGCTGTAGGGCCTAAGGTAGAAGGAACCCCTGAGCCTGCAGGGTAGAGCTGGTCTGCCTCTGTCTGCTGGGGTGCTTTCCAAACTACAGGCTACAAAAAGACAACAATTTTACACACACACACACACACACACACACACACACACACACACACACACACATATGTCTGCCTTGCCCTGAGGTCCCTCCCTGTTTTTACTGTGTCGGGAGGGTAGGAGACAAGGAAGATGCTCAGGGAACAGCAGGGAGACTGATGTTTCCTCCTGCTCTAGTCTCACCACCTCTGATGCCCAGGCCACAGCCTCTCCTTCCCTCCCCAGCCTCTCAAGCACTCAGAAGTCTCCTCCCTCTCCTGCGGGGACCTTGACATGATCCTTGGTGGGTCCCTCTTTCCACCCCACTGCCCGGTCTCCTGGGGCCTACTGGGTGAGAGATCCCAGGTCCCTGCTTCCTCTAGTCCAGAGTTTTCCACTGTGTTCTCCATAGCAGGCTTGCTCCAGGCTTCTGTGTTCAGGCTCCATCTGCACCCCTCTCTCCCTGGCTAAGTCTTCCCTTGAACCCCTTTCCCCACCCCAAGAAGTGCTTTGAGAGGAGTCATTCGTAGCCAATCATTTCATCAAGCATTTTATGAATCTCATCTGCTCTGTTTGTGTCCTAAAGAACGTGAGATGCGTCTCTCCCCTTCCCTTCCCGCAGGCCCAAGACAGTCTAGTCCTTCAGGACTCCCAGTCAAGGCTCCCTTCCCGGAAACTGGGTGACCAGCCCCCCTCCCACTCCCACCTCCACCCCCAGGGAGCTCAGTCAGCCGCAGGAGGGAACATGGCGACTAATGGGGTTTATTTTGGGGCTGAGATCGTTAGGGACCTAACACCCGCCCCCGGCAGCCGGATGGTGAAGAGGAGAGAGGGTGGGGTGGGGGAGGGCTGGGAGAGGGAGCCTACATCTCAGGCTCCCACTCTCCCACTTCCCTTACCTACATCCCTCTCTGTCCTTCTCTGTCCATCTGTCTCTCTGCCTCCTTCCTCCTCTGGCTGTCAACTCTCCCCATCCCCCCCACGTTTGCCTCCTCCTTTCTGGGCAGGGTTCCAGGCCTCTGGGCTTTGGCACCCAGGTACCCTTGCCTGAGGGTAGAAGCAAGGATCCCTGGACAGACCAGGAAGACTCCCAGGGGGCTGGGAGGGGACAAAGGGGCTGGCGTTGGCAAGGTGCCAGAGAGGACCTATGAGTCACAGCTGCCCACAGTCCTGCTCATCTTTCTGCCATCACTTGAGGCTCCCTCTCACCTCCTTGCTGCCTGGCTCAGGTCCCAAAGAAGCACTTGGGAGAAGTTGAGCTGGTCAGAAGCAGACCCCAGGTCCTTCCCACACAGGGTATTCTTGCTGTCTGGGTCTCCCTGCAGCCACTTTCTGTCACACTCCGCGTTACCCAAATCACTGTGGTTAAAGCTAGAATTCTTGAGGCAGCTACCTCTGTCAGTGTGCATGTTCATGTACAGGCCCTCACCTAGGTACCTGGAGTGACCGGGCTGACGGCTTCTGCGGGCCTCTTAACTGAAGCCTAGTACCCTAACCCTGGTGCCTTCAGGCTCTGGCCCCCAAACAACTCTACAGACCTCCTGACATTTCCTCCTCCCCGTCTTCTTCTCTCTGCAGCTGGGACCACATACATCTTTGGGAAGGGGGGAGCGCTCATCACCTATACATGGCCTCCCAATGACCGACCCAGCACAAGGATGGACCGCCTGGCCGTAGGCTTCAGCACCCACCAGCGGAGCGCTGTGCTGGTACGCGTGGACAGTGCCTCCGGCCTCGGGGACTACCTGCAGCTGCACATTGTAAGGACCGGGGCTCAGCCCCTCCTGCCATCCTGACCCCAAGCCCCTCAGTCCTCAGTGCTGGGAATGTCGCCTCACTGTCCCTCACGGGGAGAACTCAGAGCCCCATCCCCTCATTCCTTGAAGTTCTTTTGGGATCCAGGCCCCTCCTAGTCACTCAAGAGCCACCTGGTGCTGACCAGCTGTCTTCCAGTCATGCAGGGTCTGTGGGCTCTCCAGGTTAATCTACTGTAGCCTTCAGAAATGTCCTCACTTTTGGGGGTGTCTCTGGGATGTTCACTGCTGTCCCTGTTCTCTCCCTCATGCCTCCTTACCCAACAGCAGCCACCTGTACCTCTTTGTCTTGACTTTGAACCCCACCCTGCCTTTGTTCTACCTGTGACTTCTGTTTCTGTGACCTTTGCCATCCCAGCAGACCCTTGACCAGGTCCTTCTCACAGATTCTAGTCAAGTTCATTCCTCGCTGATCTCTTGGTTGAGCCTCACATCCCATTAGTCTATTGCTGGTTTATCACTTTTCCTTTCTCTTTGCTCACCCACACCCTTTCCTGTGACCTCTGACCCCAACCTATACCCTTTCCTGTGACCTCTGACCCAAACCTATACCCTTTCCTGTGACCTCTGGCCCTGATCCACTCCATTCTCTGTGATCCTTAGCTCTGTCCCATCCTCTGTGACCTCTGACCCCATCCCACACCCTTCCCTGTGACTTCCCCACACCCTTCCCTGTGACTTCTGGTCCTGATCCACACCCTTCCTTGTGGCCTCTGGTCCTGCCCCATACCCTCCCCTGTGACCTCTGACCCCGCTCCACTCCCTTCCCTGTGACCTCTGGTCCTGCCCCACACCCTTCCCTGTGACCCCTGGTCCTGCCCCACACCCTTCCCTGTGAACTCTGATCCTGCCCCACACCCTTCCCTGTGACCTCTGACCCCACTCCACTCCCTTCCCTGTGACCTCTGGTCCTGCCCCACACCCTTCCCTGTGACCTCTGGTCCTGCCCCCACTTCCTTCCCTATGACCTCTGGCCTCACCACACACCCTTCCCTATGACCTCTGGTCTCATCCTACACCCTTCCCTATGACCTCTAGTCCCACCCCACACCCTTCCCTGTGACCTCTGGCCCCATCCCACATCCTTCCCTGTGACCTCTGGTCCTGTCCCCACACCCTTCCTTGTGACCTCTGGTCCTGTCCCCACCCCCCTTCCCCTGTGACCTCTGGTCCTGTCCCCACACCCTTCCCTGTGACCTCTGGTCCCACCCCACACCCTTCCCTGTGACCTCTGACCCCACCCCACCTCCTTCCCTGTGACCTCTGGTCCTGTCCCCACACCCTTCCCTGTGACTTCTGGTCCCACCCTACACCCTTCCCTGTGACCTCTGATCCCACCTCACACCATTCTCTGTGACCTCTGACCCCACCCCACCTCCTTCCCTGTGACCTCTAGTCCTGCTGTGCACCCTCTTTTTGGCCTTGTCAGATTTCATTTCTGAACTTAGCCTCTGCCTCACCCCTTCCTTCTCCATGGTCCTGGGCCCCAGACTGTGACCTCAGCCTCCAGCTCTATTCTAGGCTCCTTCCCCTCACTTTCCGGTTTGAGCTGTGAGGTAGACCAGGCTGACCAGGCTCTGTGTGCCAGTTGGAAAGGTCTGTGTGGGGAGCCCTGGAAGATGCCGAGGGCAGAATTGGAAAGGGAGAGAGACCCAGAAGAGGAGGCTAGAGTAGCTTCTGACCTTTCCCATCTGAGTAAGGATGGGGCTCTGGCCTCTCCCTCGCCATAGCTCCTCCAACACCAGGTTCTGAAGGGGAAGGCATCCTGTGAACAAAGCATGATGGTGGCGGTGGTGGATGACAGGCATGGTTCTCAGGAGGGGAAGGGCACAGAGGAAGAGCAGGGGTTGAGGCAGAGGGCAGGCTTGGGGAGGAGGCCTGCAGTTGTGTGTGGCAGCCTATGCAGAGAGATGGTGGACTGTGGACAGCAGTGTGGTGGTAGGTGTGTGACAGTTGTGACAGAGCGGTGGCTGTAGGTCGAAGTGACCCAGAGAGGCCCTGTGTCAGTGCAGAGTCTGTGCTTTCGTTTCCTCGGGGTTTGCTGTGGTTTCAGTTGCCTGTCCGATTGGCTGGGTGTCACTACGTTCCCTGAGACTTTTTGAGCTGTCCCCTCCTCTCTGTCCTGTGAGGACATGTGTGGCTTTGCAGCTGAACCCAGCAGCTTCCCTAGTTTTGCCCTGTGTCTGTGCAAGTCACTGCAGCTCTCTGAGCCTCAGTTTCCCCAGCTGTGCCTGCACAGAGAGGGCAGAAGGCTTAAATGAGGTCATGTATGTGTGTGCTCAGTGCACTGTCGGGCTGAGGGGGGGTTCAGCGTCCTGTAACCTGTGACTAGCCACCTGGGCTTCGAAGCTCAGGAGATGGTCCTTCCTCCCAGAGCAGGAAGGGTAGGAAGTCTGAGGAGAGAGGTATCCTCCTCCTCTCAAGCCTCCCCTAGGCCTGGGTGCTGCAGAGGATGGGGAGGGTGCTGAGAAGGATGGAGGTCCCAGGAGATGCAGGCACCGAGGGGGAGTTGGGTACCAGATGGGCTCACAGCCCCTTGGGTGCAGCCCCCAAGCCCCCTCCTCCCCCAGTGACACATCAGCTCCCACCGCAGCATGGTTAGCAGTTCTCAGAGAGTGGGGAGGCGGCAGCAAAATAAGAGAAAAGCAATTTGACGTTTCTAATAAAGCGTCGCTCCACTTTGCCAAATTAATTTTGACTCCCATAATTATTTGCTGTAGGAGCGGCCGCGTTCTCCCCACCGCCGCCTAATGAGGTAATTGGGGAATTAGGAATTAATGACTTTAACAGAAGTGACAACTGACTTCACATCAGGAGCAGCTCTGGGGAGCTGCCTCTCCCCCGGAGTGCACAGCTCCAAGCTTGGCTGCCTCCTAGGAAACCCAGGTGTCCCGCCTTCCAGCTCCCCTGGCCAGTCCTCTGCCGGTGCAGCTCCTAGCCTGCCAGTGCCCTTGACCATTGTTGGTGCCCGGGTGGAGTCTTGTGAGGGGGAGAAACCCTCAGAGACATGCAAGGGGCTGATACTATTCTGGGTGGTATCATTACTAACAATAGTAACCAGGAGGCTTGGCTGTTCCCTTGCCTGTGCGAGGAGCAGATGATGATCGTCTCCCTGGGGATGTTGTCAGTCTGTGGGTGGTGCATGGGTGGGGCTTGCTAAGATGGTTAGGCGAGGCCGCCTCAGTTTCCTTGCTTTACCTCCTTGGAGGAGGATGACAGTGTCTGTGCATACAGGTGTGTGTGTGTGTGTGTGTGTGTGTGTGTGTGTGTGTGTGTGTGTGTGGCTTGTGCAGGATCTTGGGATGGGGAGTACTGAACCCCACAAATAGCCATGGGAAACATGGCTGTGTATCCTGCTTCTCAACCCACCTCTCTCTCCTACCCCTACTGCCAGGCCTTTGAGCTTTCTTTCAATGTGGCTAACAGCCAAAGGGTTTTTCTTGCTCAGGCCGGAGTTTTTCAGTGTCTTTTTGTGTGCCAGGCTAGGTCTCTGAGGGTGATCCAGGGGTCCAAAGGATCCTTGTGTCTATCCTGTGTGGGAGGGAGGTCAGGCTGCCTCTGGCCGTGTGTGGTGGCTGCTGGGAGATGCAGGGGAGAAGAACCGAGGTTTAGCTTTGGGTTTGGTGGGCCTTCCACTGGCTTGGTGAGGCAGGCGGGTCCTGGAGGCCAGAGTGCCTTAGCATCTCTCATGCTCTGCCCCCCAGCTCTTTGAATGAGTGTCTCCCCAGACTAGTGGGCAAGGGACAAGAACAAGGACACTGGTTTTGGAGGTAGGCGAGTTGGGATGCAGATGCTAGGCCCTCTCTTGTGAGCCATGCGACTGAGGTGTTACCTCACCCCCAGCGTTAATTTTCTTCCTGGGTAAAATGTGACACCACAAGTTTCCTCAGGGTTACTGTGTATGGTTCGAGATCTCGGCAAAGCTGCTCCTCTCACTCCAGCACCATGGCCAAATTATTTGTGGGTTGGATCTCAGGTGGCCTTTTCAGGTCTCCCCGCGGGCCTGGTCCCTAAGGTTGCAGTCTCTTTGCTTCCTCCCTACAGGTCCTTACCTGTCTTCTTCCTGTCCCCTCAAGTCCCCAGTCCCATCCCATCCCAACACCTCAAGACCTCCCCCCCTTAGTAAAGCTGGTATAGCGCTACAGCCCAATTCTCTTCCCTTGCCCGCCACCCCTTACACTTTCAGGGTCCAGGCTACCCCTGATCCTGCAACCGTAGAGGTCAGGGAAGCTGTGCAGACCTCAGACTGACTTCTGAGGCTGTGAACTTTCCTACGGTGAGCTCTTAGAGAGGCCACTACATCCTTGTCATCCTTATGTGGACTTCGGGGCCCTTGTATAGGGCACCCATTTTCAAATATTTTGTATGAACCTGAGGGCAAGAGACAGCCGTTATTAGTGGAAAGAGTTCTGTGTCTGGTCCTTCAGTCCTAGCTGGTGTCCCCAACTGATCAGCCTCCAGGGTACTCTGTTGCCTGCATGTGCTAGGGGCAAATCTGCCCACCACCTTGGTGGGTTGAGAGGTTCTTATAAAACCTGTGAAAGGTGGTGTTGGAAGGATTTTGGGAACCTCAGACAGAGTTTTATAGGGATACTTGCCCCCTCCCCATTTCTGATTCCTATCTCCCTGTCTCCAGGACCAGGGCACTGTTGGGGTGATTTTTAATGTGGGCACGGATGACATTACAATTGATGAGCCCAACGCCATCGTGAGCGACGGCAAATATCACGTGGTGCGCTTCACTCGAAGTGGCGGCAATGCCACCTTGCAGGTGGACAGCTGGCCAGTCAACGAGCGGTACCCGGCAGGTAGGTGATACTGGTCCGCAGAGGAGGCACAGCGACAAAGGTGGGGCAGGGTGGGGCCTGGCAGCCTCGGATTGTGGAATGCTATGGGGCGTGGCTAAGTGGAGAGGCTTCCAGCTGTGGGGAAAGGTGTGGCTACAGAAAAGACTGGGTAGAACCCAGGTCGGTTGGGGCGTGACTAAGGAAAATTAGGACCCTGAAGAAGGGAGGATATTGTTTGGTGGATGAAGTTGCAAAGCCAGAAGCCAGTTTGAGGATGGGCAGAGAAGATGAAGTGTAGCACTAGAGAGTATTCAGTACCACTGAGGAAAGGGAGACGTTAGAAAGGAGGGGCAGGGTGGAAATGGCGAGACCCATGCAGAAGCCTAGGAAAGATTCACAAGTTAAATGAACACATCTTGGCGGGAGGCTGAGGAAAACATACCCAGCCAAAGACACGCAGTCAAGAACCCTTATTGGCCCCTGTAGATGCTGGAGAAAATAGCTTAGAGGTGCAGGGAGACGGGATCCCAGTAAGAGACATGGTGGAAAGGAGAGAGACAAGACAAGTGTGCAGAGGAGGGTCAGACACCTTCAGTAGCCTGCACAAGCAGCATACAAGGTACCCCGGACCTGTACTTGGCCTGGGAACCCAGAGATGAGAACACAGAGAGCTGTGGTGGTCAAGGACAAATCAAGGTCTTGGGAACCCAGGGTGGGGAGGAGGATGAGGCTCCGGAAAAAAAAAAAAAAAAAAAAGACGCTCAGGAGGGAGCCTAGTGAGAGGAAGCCAGAGGAGGAGTGATGGAAGGTTCTGGAAATAGTCACAGAGACATCTGCAGAGATGGAGGCAGCTCCAGGATTGATGCACAGGGATGCGGAGCCGCTGACACAGACTCAGCTAGGGAGAGGAGAGGTGGACAGAGCCCTGCAAGAGGCAGACCAAGAGGGAGGGCAGCAGGGAGGGGGAGACAGTGCAGGGAGAAGGACAGGGATCAGAGCTGCAGGTGCCTGGTGCCTGTCACAGCAGCAGGATGACCACCTGTGATCTCCATTGCTCCTAGCCAGAGTGACAGAGCCAGTCTGACTGTCCTGCAAACCCTTGGTGCTCACTCACTGTCATGGAGGCCCTGGGCATCAGGGGTCAGGCATGCAAACTCTCCTACACAGACCCGTCTTTGCTCCTGCTACTCCGCTCCACAAGCAGACCCTGACAGCCTCTGTCTTGGGGGGACAAGTACGTTCTTTGTAGTGATGGGGACATTGGCCTGTGCTGGACAGGGTGTGAAGAGTTCTCTGTGTCCAGGCAGGCCGTATGCTCAGACATTCACTTCATTAGGCCGGAGGCTAGGAGGAAGCACGGTGTCTGTTAACCTTGGCCAGGACCCCTGGATTGGTGTAGGGAAAGATGACCTGGAATCCATTGCCTGTTAATCTAGGTATTTCGGGATGGTGGGGTAGGGCAGGCTCTCTCTACATAGCTATAGCTGTCCTAGAACTCATTATATAGACCAGGCTGGCCTCGAACTTCCAGAGACCCACTTGCCTCTGCATCCTAAATGCTGGGATTAAGGGGGTACGCCAACTAAATCTGGGTGTTTTGAAGGAGGCCCCCATTGCTGCCTTGTGCACTGTGGCGGTGGTTTCTGAGCACCACAGGTCACTAAGCAGTGAGAACGGACCTGTTCTATCGCTGTCTGGTCATTTGTTTGTTTGAGATAGGGTCTTACTCTATAGCCCTGGCTGGCCTAGAACTTGCTATGGAGACTAGGCTGGCCTTGAGCTCACAGATGCCCACTTGTGTCTGCCTTGAGAGTGCTGGCATTAAAGGTGTGCATCACCATACTGGCCTTGCACCTGACTCTTTAAGAACACAGATACAGGGGTTGGGGATTTAGTGCATTGGGAGAGGCCTTGCCGAGGAAGGGCAAGGCCCTGGGTTAATCCCCCAACGACAAAAAAAAAAAAAAAAACCAAAAAAAAAAAAAAAAAAAAAAGAACACAGATACAGCCTGTGGGTTCCGTCTCAATGGTACCTGACCTCTAATCCCGGGTCTCTACTGACAGACCATGTGACCCATGTCAAGTCATCCAGCCACTCTGAATCTATAGGGAAGGCAGGGTGTCATTGCCTCAAAGCGCTTAAGACAGTGTCCTGCATGTCCACAGGAGCACAGGCATGTATTGTCCCACAGCCATTCATAAGCAGGCATAGGCCTGCCCTGATTGCTGGTTAGGCTAGTGTAGCCATGTGGTTCAGACAGGAGGACTGCTCTTACCCCAGCATGACTGGTTTAAATGCACAGAATGGTCATATTTTCGAAAGAAATTCAAGTCCCTGTCCACTGCAGTAGGTTAGGAGCACCCACGGTTCACAGAGAAACACCAAAGACACTTTCTGCATAGATGTGCATGTACTCGGTTACACACACACACACACACACACACACACACACACACACACACACCCCTCCTTACTTGTCTCAGGGGTTGGAGCTTGAGCATGGAGAGAACAGGTGGGTATCCAGATGGGAAGCCAAGGATGGGGAAGAGGGGCGGGGCTAAGGCTGGGCAAGGGAAGCTCTGAAGGAGAAAGGCTGTGGAGCTTGCAGGGTATGCAGATGAGGGAGAGAATGGGGCTAGGGCTGGGTTCTAAGGGTGGAGAGGTGCAGAAGCTGGCTTTGCACAGAGGGCCTGAGGTTACTGAAGTGAACTGAACGGGAGAAGATAAGTCAGGGCAGAGCCAGGATCAGAGTTGGGCCAAGGTTACCTGCAGGAGATAGGATGAGAGGGCCATGGAGAATGAGGTGTGGTCTGGGTGAGGATCAGTGGTTGTCAGGGGACACCAGCAGTGAGGTCCTAGATTTGTAGAGTAGGCCGTCTCTTGGATTCATGAGTACTTAGCGATTGCTTTCACACACACGTGATATAGGAGGGCGTATTTATGGAGATGTTCCTGAAGGCTCATGGGAGGCGTACATAGGCTGACCCAGGCTCCGGTCTCTGGGCAGGTGGACAAGAGTAGCAGAGAGTTTAAACACCTAGCTCCCCTCTCCCTATGACCCTCCCATCCCATTGCCTGTGAGCATCCCCAGCCCTCCTCTGTAGGAGCAGGGGTGTATAGGAGCCAGGACCAGGTGAGCAGGCAGAAGCAGCTTTGCAGTGAGGAGGTCTAGGGCGAGGGAACAGAGGTGGAAGGGTCTGGTGAACCAGGGCTATGGAGGGAAGTGGGAGCCTGCGGAGAAAGCTGGAACTCAGAAGACAATGGGAGTTGGCAATGACTTTGAGAAATGGTTTAAAGCTCTGTGAAACGAGTGTGCCGGGCACCCCCTTAAATGTCGCATAAATCCTGCTTAACCCATCCCTCCCACTTCTAAACCACCCTCTAAACGCAGTAACCAGCTGGACAGCCCCCTAACTTAAACCTGCTAAATGCCCCGCCCCCACCCCACCACCCCTCTTTGGGATGGTGAAGGACGTGGGTCTCAGGCCTCAACAGCTTGACAAGATAAACCTGTCTAACCTCTGACCTTCCAGCTGTGGGTTTTTTATTTTTAATTCTTTATACTTCCCTTCCCTCTTCTTGGGTTTCCCTCTCCTCTGGGTTCCTCTCACCCCAAGGGTGGGGCTGGCTCTGGACAGAGCCTAGGGAGGGGGCCCTGAGAGAGGAGGGGCCCAGCATTCTGTCCCTGGGTCCGTCCTTTTTCTGTTGAATGTGGCTGCTTGCTGGGGTCTCCTGAGAACTGCATAGTTAACTTTCTAAAGCCTGTGGACTGCGCTGCCTGAGAAACCTACTGTCTTTCTAAACTTTTCCAAGGGAACTTTGATAACGAGCGCCTGGCGATTGCTAGACAGAGAATCCCCTACCGGCTTGGTCGAGTAGTAGATGAATGGCTGCTCGACAAAGGTAATTAACCAGAATTAATTAACTAACTAACTAACTAACTAACTTTAAAAACACTATCTTAAAGGTGCAGAGCTCTCTCCCCCACCCCTTCACCTCTTTGTCATCCCAGTCCCAAGTGGAGGGTATTATCTGGGCAGGATGCTCCCTTCTCCCCCCTGCAGTCTGTCTGTCTGTTTCTGGGAGGTGGTTGGGAATAGGGAAGAGAAAGCCTGGTGTCTTCCTAGAGCGACCCTCAATGCCTGAAGATGGATGCACCCTCAGCTTGTGCTGAGCTAAGACATCTGCATCAGGAGGGGAACAGGCTAGAAGGTCGGGTCTCTCTGACCAAGTTCGCCTCAGGGGTTGTAGGACGGTTTGGGGAGGAAGCAGGGCAGAGCCAGGAGAGAAGGGCTCAGAAGGGCGATCTGGAGGAGAACAGTAGAGCCACAGCCTCAGATCGGACTGAAAAATCCCAAAGGCCTTGCTTGGTCTCAGGCACCCTAGAAGTAGTCAGGCTGATGGCTGACTGGACGAAGGGAAGACAGAGCAGGTTCCTAAGAGGCCCTTATATGTAAGTGAGGTGTTACTGCCGTGGCGCGAGAGGGGGAAGGGTCCTTGTCACCAGAAGTTGGGGGCTAAGGGCACAGCCATGTCATTCCCGTTGGAGGAGGGGCAAGCTCTGTACCTCTAAGGCTAAACTCTAGTGGGGAGCAGAAGTGCTAAAGCCCACTTAACCAGCTGATAACTGTGCATTAAATGTCCACGGGGCTTTCCCCGATAAAATCCCCCAATGTAACCTCCAGCCCCTGCACCCAGGGGCCTAAACACGCTGATAACCAGATGTCATAAACTCATAGCAGGACAAAAAAAAGTTAAAGGGACTAGCAAACATCGCTAAAACCTGCAGCCCTCAGCCACACTGGGCCGCTCTCTCCAGCGGGGTGAACTTTAACCCTTTGAGGCGTTCATGGCAGGCGGGGGCAGGGGCCATAGAGGCCATGGCTTCCTCCCCTTTACCTCCCGTGCCCTCCTAGAATCAGAAAGGCCGAGGGAGGAGCCTGGGCTGAGGCTGGGACAACTTGTGATACCTCCCCCCACCCCCACCCCCGACCCCCAACTTCTTAGGCAGATTGGGAATGCTGTTGGAAGAAGAAGATAATCCAGGGTCAAGGGAGGGAAGAGTTCCTTGACTTTCACTATGGCAGTCATGCCTTCTCTTTAAGCTTGGATCTACTCTTCTAGAACATGGCAGGTTGAACTTCCCAAAGAAGAGGAGGAACTCGCTCTTGGTGTGGCCTTTGGCCCAGAACTGAGCCTGTGAGCCTAGCTCCCTCCTTGGTCTTTGCTCAGCCCACTCCAAGGACACCATGGGAGGAATAAGAATAGGCCAGTCTAGGGCAGGGCTGGGTGTTCTTGGAGCGGATATTTTATTGTAAGTTGCTGGGATACAGTAGGTGCTCAATAAATGTTTATGGAATGCCTCCAGTTTCTACTTCCGAAAGATGCCTGGAGAAGCAATTCCAGGGCCGCCTCACAATAAAGAGACCTTAGTCAAATGGGTTTGGAGTGGAACAGGCTTCCTCCTATTAGAAGCCCACATGCGCATTAGTTTTGTAAGGGCTCTGAGAAGGCTTTTCAGAAGGGAATCTTTAGTGGAGAACTCATCTGACGCTTCTCTTTTGTTCTTGTAATTTTTATGCAGCAGCCTTCCTTCCACCTTTGTGGGTTGGGCCCGGCCACAAATGAGAAAGATGGAGGGGACACCTTTACTTGAACCAGAAGTAGGAGGGTCCTGGGGGGAGGAGCGTCTGAGCAGGGGGCTGAGGAGACAGGTGCTTGGGGGTCCTGGAGAGCCTGTGTTTCTAGAGAGGGTGTGTGTCACAAGTTGGACTGTCTCGGCCCAGGTTTGGGGGGCAGGGCTCCCAGGTTCCTAACTTTAAACCAGATCTCTAACGAGGCACTAACCAGAAGCTAACGAGGGCTAAGCCAGGTCTTAAATGAAAGCAGCTGTAGGTCCATGGGAGACTGGGGCAAAATCCTACTCCGTCTGCCCCCCCTCCCCAATAACATCAAAATCAACATTAAACCTAAACTTAAACATAATAAATGTCTTTTCTAAAAACCAAACCAAAAACAACAAACTCAGAGGGTTAAACTGACCCCCAGGTCCACTAAAACCAAAGCAAGCAGCCAAGCCCCGAGCAGGGGTCATTCGGAGGTGTATATATATATCACACTGCCAAGTGCAGGGCCAGATTGGAGCTGGAGCAGTTATATTGGCTGTCAGTGAGCGAAGCAAGGTCCCTTTAACATTTTCCATATCTGGGCTTGCACGACCATCTTGGGGGAAGGGCTCAGCTCACTGGGGCCTGCTTCCAGGGCAGTGGCTGGGCTTCAGTGGCTGGGCCTCAGCCAGGCAGGAGAAGCTAAGCAGCCTGGCCAGCCATAGGGTGCTAATGGGTGGGGCCAGCCTGGAGCAGACCCACACAATCTGTCCTTCATCTTGCTGCCTCCTTTGCTCACACTCACAAACTCACCTTGGTCTGGCAGGCCCCCCTCCTGTCTCTGTCTCTGCCGCCACTGTCTACTGCTTCGGAGGACACCATGGCTTGAGGCTGGACATTGGGTGGGATGTTTGGGAGAATAGAGAGAGAAGATGGGGGTGGAATTGAAGGACAAAGAAGAGGGGCGATAAGCCCCTGAGTGGGATCAGTGGGGTGTGGGTGTAGATGGAGAGGCATCTGCATGGTGGGGTTAGGGGGAGACCAAGCTCCCTTTCCCAACCCATGTGTGCCCTGGTGACCCTCTCCTGTGGGGGTCCCACAAGGCCGAGCTAGGGGCTCTGGTTAACAATGACTTTCCCTTGGTTGTCTGCCTCTTCCTCATTCCTTTCCCCATCCATGTGCTGGCTTCCTCCTGGCTTCCACACTCCCCCCCTCCCCCCTTCTCTCCACTCTCCATCCCTTCCTGGCCTCCCTGGATGCCTGCCTCTCCTCTGTCTGCCCCTCACCCCATCCCCAACCCTCAGGACGCCAGCTGACCATCTTCAACAGCCAGGCTGCCATCAAGATAGGGGGCCGGGATCAGGGCCGCCCCTTCCAGGGCCAGGTGTCCGGCCTCTACTACAATGGGCTCAAGGTACTGGCGCTGGCCGCCGAGAGCGACCCCAATGTGCGAACCGAAGGCCACCTGCGCCTAGTAGGGGAAGGGCCGTCCGTGCTGCTCAGTGCAGAGACCACTGCCACCACTCTGCTGGCCGACATGGCCACCACCATCATGGAGACCACCACCACCATGGCCACCACCACTACTCGCCGGGGCCGCTCCCCCACAATGAGGGACAGCACCACCCAGGTGAGACCCCCCCCTCCTGGGTCTGGGAAGGTCCAAGGGTTGTTGGGGTTGGGGTGCTTGGTTCCGGAGACAGCTGTTTCTCCCCTAGTGGTCACAGTGATTGTTTAGGACAGGGAGGCCTTCACATAGTGATCAGGGGTATTGACTATATGGGGTGATCACTGTTTCTAGGAGGTGTGGAGTTGTGGGCAGTTAACTGGAGAAGCTCGCCTACCCTAGCCAGGGGAAGGGAAGTCTTGATGAAGACTGTGGGAATAGCGAGGAGAGTGACCATGCCAGAGCTTAGTGGGACAAGTGGAGTTGGAAAGTGGTATCTTGGGCAGAGATGCTACAGTGGAGTGGTGACATGGAATCTCCCAGGGCGGGAAGCCCCTCTCAGAGGCCGGTAGAGGCCAGGGGCAGCCTCTCCCTATGCTGGAGATGCTTTGGGTGAAACCTCAAGCTTTGGCTTCCCAAAGCTTCTGCGTGTGACTTTGAGCAAGCACTAAGGACCACAGCCTGGCTGCCCTCAGCTTTGAGTGTGTGTTTTGTGTGGCTGTGCAGAGCCCCCTGTGCTTTACCCCACATAAGATCCTCTGCCAGCTCAGGAGCTCCCTGGATCTGCTGGGAGCTTAGTGAAGGTCACACATGGGAGACAACGCGAGAGGGGCGGCCAGGCCTGGGTCCTGGGTGGTCCGAACTGAGGATGGGACTGCTCAGCAGCTGCGTTCCCTAGTGGTCACCAATGTCTGTGCTGAGTCCTGGTTGTGGAGAGCTTGTCCCAGCCTCAGTGACCTAGCTACCTCAGCCCCACAGTGCTTCTGCCTGCCTCCCCCTTCCCCACCCCCGCCCCCGCCCCCGCCCCCACCCCCCGCAGCCTGTAGGCTCAGTGGAATCTCAGGGTGTCCACAGGGACATATCTTTCCTTCACACCAGTCTGTCTTCAGCCTGTCTGAGGGCTGGGTTTGCTGTGTTCCAGGCTCTTTCCTGCCAGTCTGTCCTGCAGGGATCCTGGGGCTGGGCTGGCTGGGAGAGAGACAAGATATCTATCTTCCTATCTATCCTCAAGGCCCAGAAACCTGAGGGTTCTGGATGCCCAGGGTTTCTCACCCAAGGCTGACTACTTGACCACACATGCCCTTCAAATTCCATCTAATTTTAGTAGAAGAGGGTAGGCAGACCAGCCGTGTGGTAAAGAGAGTGGATGGCCCCAGAGAGATCCCGGGTTGGGGGGTGGGGAGAGGGTCAAGGACATGGAAGGGAAGAGGACTTCATCCTTGGGCAAGGGCTGTTGGGTTGAAGTGGAACTTTGGAAGCTGCAGGTCGGGACCCTCTGACCCTGGCATCCTTGGCCTCCACACTGGCTCTCTCCTAATTTGTGGTCTCCCAGCTCCCTTACTCCTTGGGCTTTGGGACTCCCTCCTTGGCTCTCTTTCCTGACCTCGCTGGACTTCCCCTCCCCCTCAAGCTCACTCATCTCAGGGATCCTCTTTCTTTGCAATCAGTAGAGAAAATGCTGACAAAGTCGACTCCTGTTGTCATGGCAACCATAGTCCTAATTATTGTGCGGAGCCTGGTTCTTTCTGTGGAAGGGGGTTGGGAAAGATTGAGAAGTGATGGGGTGGGGAAGCTGGAGATGGGAAACCCTCCAGACCCTGGCCCCCTCTCTGTGTCTGAGCCTCCTCAGTACCCCTTGTCCCTACCTCAGGCGCTCTGGACCTCTGGGAAACACCTTGCTGCCAAGGGCTGGCATCCCATCCCCTGGCTCCCTAGTGTAAGGGGCTCAACGCTTGTCTGATCTTTGGGAGCCACAGGGCTGGCTCTGTTTGTTATCCTTTAGCAAGGGAAACTGAGAGGCCAAGTCCCTCAACAAATGGTGTGAAGGTTGGGCTCGGCCTTGGCCCTGTCTTCTGTACCTTGGGAAGCAGCTGTGCGATCTGTTCACCCACTGGAACCCTCTCTTGCCCCACTCCTCCTCTTACCATCCCTCCTCCCTCAGAACACAGATGACCTCCTGGTGGCCTCGGCTGAGTGTCCAAGTGATGATGAGGACCTGGAGGAGTGTGAGCCTAGTACTGGTGAGTGCCTTTCCCCCCTCCCCTGCCCCGGGCCCCTTCAACGACGCTGCTGGGGAGGGGGGCGACTCTCTGCCACCTGGCCCCAGCCCAGGGCTTCCTGCAGGCTTTACTCTCTCCTAAAGTCCCTTTGTAACTTAGAAGACCCCAGGTCCCTCACATGCCCTCTGACAAGGCGTCTTTTGGTGTCCCATCCTTGGAGATAGTGAAGTCTTTAGCCTGGGCTCCTAGGGGAGGAGAGCCAAGATTTTCTGGGAGAAAAGAGGGAGATGTGGCTATAGAAACATGAGGAACTGCAACTCCCATGAGTCCTGAAATGGGAGGTGGGGAACTACAATTCCCATCAGGCCTCAGTCCAGAACTACAACTCCTATCAGCCCTGAAGCCTGGCGCTCTCTTGGGCCATTCATAGAGGTCTCTGTTGGTATTCCCTACCCAGCCTCAGGAACTTATCTGATGTTCTTGATGGGGTCCGAAAGATGTTGGGTCAAGCAGGGCAGTTGCTACATGGGACCTCTATATCCGGCAGTGCATTAGGTGGAGGTGTCCCTTAGACCAGACATGCAGTTCCGTAGGGGAGAGCCTAGCTTGAGAGCCACTGCAGAAGCTATGGGAAAGGGCCTCCTGAGTGGTGGCAACACAGGGACCGTGCTTAATGTTGCCAGCTGGAGCCAAGGCTACAGCTACAGAGAGCAACTAGGCAGGTTGGGGGTGAGCTTTGCATGCTGGCTGAGAGCATGGGGGTGGGGTGGCCTAGTGGTTGCTGGGCTGCTCATCTGAGCAGGTTGGCAGTGGCTGACAGGAACAGCAGGAGGTGGTCACTGGGGGTTGACAGCAGTACTGGTAAAAGGACTGGATGTGGCTGGGAGAACTCCCAGTAGGGGAGCACAGGCCTTGGCTGCAGCCTGGATGAAATAGGAGCAGAGGGGCCACCCACATCTCTTGCTTGGCTTCCCAGGGGCTTCTTTCTATCACCATGCCATGGTGGCACCTGAGCTGTGGGTTTCAGCGAGAGGCTGGGGCAAGTGCATGCAGGAATGGAGAAGGGCTATGAGTCTGACCTGAGGTCAGGGCTCTAGAGGGCCTACTAGCTCCATAGGAGACATTGAAGCTGAGAGCGGGCTACCCCACATAGAGTGTGGGTAGATAGGTAGAATCATAGAGGAGCCTTGGGGGTCTGGCCACAGAGCAGCAGTGGAAACCCCCATTACCAGAGCCTCCGCCTCCATTCCTCTCCTCCCCAGTAGTCGAGAGCTGAGTGGGGTTGTTCTGTGGCCCTGGGCATGAGCATTCATGGGAGGCGCCAGCTGCTAGGCAGGAAAGATCTCAGTGTCCACAGCTCAGGGCTTGTGCCTCTGAGAACACATGCTCTCCTCTGCAGGAGGCCCCTGTGCTGGGAGCCACCCCTCCATCTCTTCACCCTGCAGCCCAACTATTACCTTGGGAGACTTTGGGGATGTGGCAGAGTCGACCCACAACCCCCTCAGCACTGCCTAATCCATCAAAGGTATAGGCAGTGTGCAGGAATACCTACAGCCTGACATCCTCCAGCAAGCTTTGCTCTAAGTGGCTGTGAGGAATGACCTGTGAGAGCTCTGGGATCGGACCATGCCATGGGGAAGGGTGCAGCTTCAGTTCTCATTCTGGGACACAGACTCCATGCTGATAGGTTACTGCTCTCCCTCAACTCTGCAGAACCAGAGCACAGAACACAGATATATGACACACAGACACACAGACACACAGACACACACACACACACACACACACACACATAGACAGAGAAAGACACACACACACACACACACACACACACACACACAGGCTATCCTAGGGCCATACTGGGAGAGTTGAGGGTCCCAGCCAAGAGTCTATCTAAAAGCATGGGCATGTCCTACAGTGTGCTCTCTGGTATCTTGAGCCATTTCAGGCTTTGTTAGAATAGGAGGGTAAGGTAGACCTGAAGTGGATGGGTCATCCGCCAAGTCAGGGCTCCCAGAGATCACTGAGCACTGTGCAATTCTCTGGTAAAAAAGAACCATCATGCGAGGGGAAGACAGTGGAGGTAGAGGTGGAGGCTGGGGTCTGGCCCAGCTTTGAACATAAGCCCCAGAGGTAGGGCAGAGTGGACCTTGGGGTGCCCAGTGCTCACCTACATCATTCAAGCCACGGTCCCAAAATGCCCACTGTCCTCATCTCCCCATGGGAAGTCAGGCTGGCCTGCAACATGTTCTCTGCACCTCTTACCCTGGCCTCTGCAACTAGAGTCCATTTTGAGGCCCCAGGATAGGAAACCTTTTCTCACAGAGCATCAGGCTCCTGGTGAAGGAGGAGGCAGCCTGGCTAGTGACAGGCAGGCTGCTCAGAGCCTGAGCCTAACTGTCCACAATTCCAGATCTTCGACCTGGGTAGGAGTGTGGGCCTGGGAATCTTCCCTGTTCACCTCCCCACCCCTTCCACAGACTCCAGGCCCGGGTTCCTCCTTGTTTAGTGAGCCTTTCATCAGCACATTATTTTCCTGGAGGCTGGAGGTCCAGTCACACAGAATATTATTAGAATTCTCCCTAGTGGGAGTGCCTTTAAGGGACAAACACCTACATTTGGTAATGTGACACACCACCCCTGCTAGCCCAGCTGTCCTGGCCCACACATTGTATTTCCAGCCCAGCCCTCGTAGGACTGTGGACTTTGCACCCCTGAGATGCACAGGAAGAACACAAAGATGATGTATATCCACAGAGGCTCACGTCCATATGCACACACATGTGCTCCAACCAGGGTCACACTCGTATACCTATACATACAGATTTACATACTGCCTGGAAGCTCACATATTCATTCATTCATTCATTCATTCATTCATTCATTCATTCATTCTCTCTCTCTCTCTCTCTCTCTCTCTCACACACACACACACACACACACACACACCTAGAAGAATGCATGCAATTTACACTCAGATCAACAGAGGCAAACAGATCCTTAGACCCAAAGAGTCACATGTGTGGCCAGATATCCTGAAACCAATATTTCCTAGGAAATCCAGAGAAACACAGGGGATACCGTGTACACAGTCCCATGAAGCATGCTGTGTACCAGAGTCACTCAGTGTCTCATGTGCCTGCTTAGAGTTTCCGGAACACCTGGTGATGCCCAGACTCACAGCTGCTTGCCTGCCCAGCCCTCAGAGAGACACCTGTACACATGCTCGGCGGCACGAAGGCTCCCACTCCAGTTCTGTGAGCCTTGAACCCACTCAGGGCCCTAATATGCTCAGGGCTACGTGGAAGTGGATGCTTAAACCCACAGAAGAAACTCCCACACGCTCGCATCTGTTGATGTATACAGACATGCTCGGAGCCAAAAAGCCTCCTCATACATCGTGTACTCTGGGCACGCACTGTGCATTTAGATCTTTGTGTGTATGCTCACACAAGACTCACAGAGACATATGCCTTGTGACATGTCCTTGGACTCAGGGCTACACATCCGTGCTCAGTTCACAAAGGTGCACATCTGTGGACCGAGCCCCCTATGTAACACTTGCTCACATCCGTGTACAGACCACAGTCCCACATATACACTCAGGTTGCCAGATGACCACATGTTTCCTAACAGCAGACACAACATTTGTGTTCAGGCATGTATACAATTCGCTCACACTCAGGGAAGCATGCACACACACACATCCACAGACATGCTTCTCGTGTCTGTGTGCACAGGACGTATACTTCTGTCCATGGGTACTCACCAAGACACATATGCCCATCTGTGGAGGGGTGTACTCATGGACCCACATGTTTGCCCACAGAAGGGGCCTCTACACACTGAGGTGTAAGTATGTACTAAGACTGAAGGAGCATGAGTACATGCTCTCAAAATGGAGTATAAGTGCTCAGATCCCAGAAGTCTGTGCGTATGTACACATCGGTTCAGCCTCATGGACCTGCACCCCTCTACACTGTCCTCCTGAGATGCACACTCATCCATGTACATTCACACACACACATACACACACACATATGCACACGCACACACACATATACTTATCCTCAGACCTTGTGAAGCACGTGTACACAGACACACTCAGTTTCACAGGTGTATAGTCCACAGAAACACACATGTTGATCCATGTCCACATTCATTCAGACCCCCAAAGAGGGGACACACATGAACACAAATACACACACACACACACACACACACACACACACACGCACGCACACAGGCCTAAAACAGCCCACACACAGGTGTAACTGTGTGCTCAGTGGCATCCCTGCAGTGGCACATGAAAGGGCTCACGCTTATCTTAGATTTGTAGGTCTTGTGCGTCCTCAGACCCGGTTCAGAACAGTATCTGCCTTGTGTTCACTCTCAGAGGTCTGTACACAGTTATTAAACCCAAAGGGCATACGACATGCTCAGGGCCAACCAGTTTTGTAGAGACATATACACATGTCCTTAGGGTTGTATGCCTAGGGGCGTGCAAACACAAGCCTTCCTGTGCGTACAGGTTCCTATAGGCGAGCACCAGCAGCTTGCACTTACCCCACACACACCCCTCCTCAGTGTCACCCGCCCATCAATGAGACCCTCAGAGGCATCTGCAGGCTTCATTCCGCTGGCACACGCATTTGATCAGATGCACAGAAACATGCGCTCGGATCCCGGAGCCTCCAGAGCGACTCCAGTGGCTAAAATGACGCTCTGCTTCTGTGGTTCAACAGACCTGACACAGTGCTTCTGATTGCTGGGAGCCTCGTAGTAATGACTCAGAGCCCGGTCTGCTCCCATCCTGTGGCTGTGTCGTCTTTATCTCATGACTCCTCAGGGTGCAAGAATGAGCAAGGGGTCAGGAGTGGGAGGGTTCCTCGGGCTCGGCCCAGACAGCCTCCTCTAGCCCACATTGCACTCCAAACTTAGAGCTCAAGTTTGGGACCACAGGGAGCTTCTGAGATGGCTGTGAACCACCATCTTACCGCGCTCCTAGGCACAGCCGCAGGCAGGTTTGGGAGCCAGCTAGAGAATGTTTTGCTTGGGTCTAGGATGTCCAGCCACCAAAGGTCTATTTAATTTTACCTCCTGTCCCAGAATGCCCCTTGCTGCCACTCCAAGGCTGGCAAACATCTCATCTCGGGAGGGTGTTTGTTTATTTCAAAGTAGTAGATGGCGGCTTACTGTGATCCAGCCAGACTTGCTGCTTCTGGCCTGCAGACTGTAAACTGAAAGGTAATTTATCTCACTGCTTCCAACACACCCTACAGCAGAATGGCTCTGGAGAAGTAGCCCCTACAACAAGAGCTTGTCACGAAAGAAAGGGGTTGGGTACAGTGGTGAGCACCTATACTTCCAGCACTCGTGGGGTAGAGGCGACAGGATTACAAGTTTGAGGTCAACCTGGAGTCTATAGCAAGCCCTGTCTACTCCCCTCCCACACACACAAAAGAGCTGAGGGTAGGGAAAGCTGGACAACACACACAACATGCATGCCTGAGCATGGGGGAGGAAAGCCAGCAAGCAGGCAGGCTTTGCTCCTACAGTGGTAAGAACGGTGTCTCCAGTAACTCCTGCTTCCGTCTCTGGGAAGGCTTTAGGCTGCTGCTCTGGTGGGCAGAGTCTCCCATCTTCGTCCTCCATGGCCCTTTCAGAAGTGCGTTCTTGGGTGTGTGTAAGCGTGGACATCCCACACCAGCTTGCACATCTCTGGTGCTGTCCAGGCTTAGTCACAGCAGCCATACCGCAGCCCCTCCTAAGCCCCGGACTCCATTCCCATGGCTTCTCTTGTTAGGTGGGGAGACCACTCCTAAAACTGACCTTACTCAGTTGAGAAGGTCTCTGTCATTGATCCTTGTGCCCTTTCAGTCTTTACCCATGTGGAGACTGAGAGCAATGGCTCTTCTGACCCCTGCAGGAGTCACACCTTTCCTCCTCACCTCCCCTCTTGCAAGACAGCCAACCCTCGTTTAAGTTTATGTTGTAACAAGTTGCTAAAAGCAGAAAGTAAGAGTTGGCAGTCCTGGGCCCTGTCCCCACACTTTCCCTCAGCACCTCCCTCCGCAGGTTGGCACAGGCAATGTTTGCACCAAATGTTGTACCGCAGTGGCATGTGGATTTTCGTCTTTTCTACTTCCTATCCTTCCCCCGATTGTCAACTCGAACGCTGTGACATTTCATTATCACAACATCATGACATTTTTAGGGGCCGAAGCTTGTATGAGACAACATTCATCTCTGTAACAGATAAGCCCTGAGTCTCAGTGGTTACAGCAAGAGAACGTTCTCACTCAGATGGACACGTCCTGGGCTCTGCCCAGAGGGCACGTTAGTAATCCACCCTCCTTCCATCTGTGGCACCTCCATTTTTTCTTTTTTTTCCGGAGCTGAGGACCGAACCCAGGGCCTTGCGCTTGCTAGGCAAGTGCTCTACCACTGAGCTAAATCCCCAACCCCGGCACCTCCATTTTTAACACAGCATGTCCAAGGTCACCGTTGTAGGGAGCACTGGAGGCTGTTAGGGACAAAGAACCGGACAGGGCTAACACCAAACAACTGAGCCATACTCAACTGCTAGGGTTGCTGAGAGATGAAGTCTAGATGTCGAGGTTTGGAGGGAATGTGTTTATTTTAGGGGGTAATACACAGTTTGTGCTCAGAGCCAAGGTATTTTGCTTGCATATTCTGAAGAACACGTTCACACAGCATGGACACAAAGTACATACCTCAGACTCATGGGCAGCAGACAGGAGAGTCCCGTTCACATACACACATCTGTTCACACTCACTGACACACACGCAGGCATTTCAGATCCACGAAGGCTACTGTGCTTAGGAATTTATGCTCACGGATAGAGAAACACACACCTTCTTGGGGATCTGCATCTGAGTGTGTGTGCTCCTAAACATGTGTCCACATCCTCCTACTGAGTAACTCACTGTCTCTGACCATGAAACCGCTCTGGCCTCCGCCCTTGCTAAGCTGGCGTTACAGGTCCGGAGGGATACCATCCTTCAGGCTACAGCCCACAGTGGCATACTTCTCTGCTCCAACAGGTGAGTAGGGATGGAATCTAGCCAGTGTTCCGTTTGCTTAGCAGCGTATTCTGGGCCCTGCGTTGGGCTGCCTTTACCAGTGCTGTGGGCATGTGGCTTGGCAAGTCATGACCTACAGGACTTTTCAGGTATAAGAGCTGCCCGTTCTCCTAATCCACTGAAATGCTTACCTTCTTGCCTCTCACAGCTTGGGTGGATGGGCTCGATGCCAGCAGATGGCTTAGCCTGAGTCACTCAGACTCTCAATTTCAGACTGTGCTGTGGGGTAGACGTTTCTGACTGGATAGAAGTTAGGGTTCATAGGTAGACTTTTTTTTTTAGACAGGGTTAGACACTGTAATCCAAGCTGACGTCAAACTCACGGATTCGTGGTGATACTCCTGCCTCAGCTTCCTGAGCAATGTAATGGACAGGTACGAGCCACTGCACAGAGCTTCGTGGATCCATTTCTAACCAAGGCTCCTGTGCCTTGACGGTTGAAAGGGCCCAGCTTACTTTGTGTGAGTGCCCTGGGGAGGGAAGAGTTGAGATGGAAGAGCTGCTTGGTACCGGCTGGTGGTGTCCAGTCAGAACGGAACTCTAGCAAGTGGACCCAATGTACAGTGAATGTCCCATTTCCTTAGGATAAGAAGAGACGAGCGGTGGCTCTCATAAGTATGCACCTGTGTTTTGCAACTCCTGCAGCTACCAGATGCGAGAGAGGGGCTAAGGGCTGCCTGGGGTTATTTGGTCACAGTCTGATGGCTTCAGGGGTCACAGTCGCCTGTTTGTCTCCCAGTGATGCAGAGCTGATCACAGGACCCCCAACATCATGAGTCACCTTGAGTGTTTCCTCTGCTCAAAAGCCTACTGGGAGGGCCAGCAGTGGGACCATCCCAGCCAGAACTTCTGGGCATCCTCCCTTGCTCAGGCCCTGCTGACTCCTTCCCAGTGGAATTTTCTAGATCTTTCCTGGACCAGTGCCCCAGGGAAACTCATACATTGATGACTCCAGGGCCCCGTAGACCAGGCCAGGGCAGTGCAGGGGAGTCATGTGACATTCTCCATGGTCTATTACTCTGAAAGGGGTTTGTGTGGAGGTATCAGGCACACAGAGGAAGTAGTATCAGAGAGAAAGACAGACAGAGAGAGAGAGAGAGAGAGAGAGAGAGAGAGAGAGAGAGAGAGAGAGATGCTGCTCTTTGCAAAGAGCACATTGGTGGAATCATGGGAGATATGGCCGCAAACCACCGATAGAGAAAAGCTGGGAGGGCCTCCAAGAGGATGAGGACTGAAGGGATAAGGCTGCGATCTGAAAAGGGAGCTAGGGTGGGCTGTGCGGCCTGGATGAGGGTGATCTAGAACGCCCGTGTGTCCCGAGGACTAGTGCATTGGGGCAAATGGTTGTGGGAGCTGCACAGGCAAGACAGGATATGTGTGGTCCAGGCCTGAATCCGCCATCTGCCCTCGCCCAGCTGGAGGCAACAGGTTGGTAAAGAGCCAAGATCTGTGCCCTGGTCGTTCTGAGGAGCTGCACTAACAATATTTCACTGTGTCCCTAGTGATGGCCGGCTGGTAGAAGATCACAAGTCGGGTCAGGGAAAGCCTTGATGCTGGAGTTTCTGAGGGCGCTGGGAACTCAGTCTAAGATGCAAAGACAGCAGGGCTTCTAGAGGGTGGAAGGCAGGCCTGAGAACACAGAGGAAAGACTGCCAGGCGTAGCTCTCAGCAGTGCCTGTTGCCCAGAAAGGTGGGGCAAAGCTGTGCAAACTCAGCCTGTAAAAGGTGCTCTATGCTTCCCCACGGACCTGGCCCACCTCAGAGGGAATGCTAGGGGACTTGCTGTTCACTTCCCCCTGAAGAGCTCTTTGCCAGGCCTGCTGCTGGCTGCTAGTTAGAAGGACAGATGGCACTCAGGCCTGTGGGCCTTCCCTGGCAGTTAGTCAGACTTGAGCCTCCAAGAGTAGGAAGTGTCAGAGGCACCAGGGGTAGAGGGCACCTTCTGGGCTCAGCCTGGGAAATGAGGTAGTGGCTGGATTCTGAGCATGTGGGAGCTATCCATAGGGAGCCTGTTCTGAATAGAGGGCGAAGGTCGTGAGACAAGAGGTAGCATGGATGGGCAGGAATGACCTAGATGAGCTCAGAACTCACGCAGGGAGGAGGTCCTGCTATGATTAGGCCCATGCTGTTACTACTTGAAGGGCCACGAGCCTTCCTGTAAGCAGTTTGTCCCTGTGCAGGGATGAGGATGTTGGGAATGGAAGAATGCACCATGTTACCACATACACTAGAGAGCCCGTCAGGTCAGGCTTTGGTCAGGCTGATGACAGCGCTTTGGGAAAGGACATGTTCCTAGCATGGGTCTCCAGTGATGGCCAGCTGAATGAAAAAATCATTAGCTGGGTTAGGGCAAGTTTTGACCCTGGAGTATCCACTAGTGGCTCAGTCTATGAAGGTGAAAGGCAGAGCCAGTAGAGGGTAGGAGCCAGGCCAGGCCAGTGGATGGGAATGAAGCCTTGCTAGGCCTAACTGGGCCTGAAGCTCACTTCCTTAGTTTATTTATTTTGGTTATGGAAACAGAGTCTCACATACCATAGACTGACCAGAACTTGCTATGTAATGGAAGATGACCTTGACCTGATCTTCCTGCCTCACAAGCACGTGCCACCATGTATGACAAGATTCTAGTTTTATAGAGGAGGACTGGGGCCCGATGGGGGCAGGGCATGTCCGTAGTCACATAGGAATTCAGTTGATACAATGTAGCCTCCACGTTGGAGTCTCGGGTGAGCAGCCTTGCCAGTCTCCTAGAGGCATGAGGGCGATGGTCCATACTTTGCCGACCTTTTTGCTGCCCTGCCATCTGGAAGTCACAGAAGGAACTGGCCAATTCATTCATTCACCTCACTGGGAAGTTGAGGGTTGGGATCTATTAGTGGTAGAGCCAGAGTGCTTTGCCTGGCGTCCGTGAAGTCCTCCTGGCTTCCATGAGCAGAACTGCACAATACTGGCTGCACAAAACATTCTCCACTTTTGGGTCAAGATTTCATATGGCCAGGTCTGCGGAGGGTTAGAAACTCATGGGCTCTAAACTTTGTGGTATAAGGGAACTCGATGGGAAGGAAGTACGCTTGAGAGCCTTGGTAAGGTTTCTCCTTTAGTGGCAAGGCCTTGCTGTGGCCTCCATGAGACTAATGGAGCTGTGGGTGGAAAATTTCAACAGAGGTGTATAAGAAGTTAAGCCAACCAGACGGCTAGGGTAGGTAGCGCAAAGAAGGCTCTGGATGTGAGACTCAGCCTGGCTGCCGGATCTGCTAATGAAAGCCCTGGCATGATTACAAGAGAGAAGTAGAAGACTGGGTGCAGACACCAAGTGAAGTAGTCAGGTAGGGGTTGGGTATAGGCTGGGCTGGAGGTAGAGCCAGAGAGGAAATCTTCAACCTCATTACCGAAAGGACCAGAGGCAACCTCAAGCCAGAGTTTGAGCCCTCCTTACAGCATAAAGTTTGCTATTCAGCTTCGGTCTACCAGAGGTCAGCGGCTCGCTGACTTCTTTTAGAGAAGAGACCCAGGAGGCTGATGGGAGTTGTAGTTGTTGACCCAGAGACAGATGGGAGTTGTAGTTCATACCCCCTTAAAAGGGCTAACGGGACCTATAGTTGCCGCCCGTAGGGAGCTCATGGGAATTGCAGTTTCTGCCCGGGGTACTCAAGTTATCAGACTTAAAGACAAAACAATACCCACTCCTTACCACAGGCCTTCCCAATTAGTTATCCTGGGCCCTAGTTTAGCTAGCGTGTCCCCACCCGCCCCCCGCCCCGATGGCTGTGTATGTATTTTCTTTTCTTTTTTTGCTTTCTCCTTCTTTCCGTTGTTTTATTATTGTTTTAACAATAATAAGAGGGCCAGAGGCAGTCATAACCTGGCCAGGTTCTGGCGGTCCATGGGGGTACTGGGAGGGGGTTGGGGGGAAGTCAGTGGGGGTCAGAGGTGGAGGGTGAAGAAAGTGGAGAGTTAGGATTAGCTCAGTAATCACATGACCTCTGCCCTCACTCACTCTCTGTCCTCCTGCACTCATTCCCAATCTTCCCCACCTCCATGCATCTTCTGAGCTTTTCACTACCTCCCAGAATCCTAAGGGACAAACCCCAGCTCCAGTGTGTCTGGCCTTCCCTGCCCACTGTTCCACACAAGCATTCCCGTTTAAAGTTTCCTCTGAAGGCCCTGCCGAAATTGGCTCTGAGGTCCTTTCCATGGCCAGCCCCCTCCCCAACAGTTCACACACACATAGGCATGCCTTCGTCTCTCCTTTCTGTGGCCTCCATTGACCCTTCCTGTTCCCACGATGTCACAGAATGGTGCCACTTCCCCAGATCCAACCCCCAAGCACTGTGCAAATTTCAGCCTCCTGTTCAATGAGGGGGAAGAGGGCTAGAGAGAGGGAGGAGAGTGAGCTTTCTGGAGGAAGCAGGCTGTCCAGGGAGTGATTCAGGGAGGGAGATGCCAAACAGATAGACAGAAAACGTTGTTCGGAAAAGTTGTTTTTTCTTATTTTTTTCGGGAGAACCCGCTTACACAGCTCTGTTTGTAATTTTTTTCTTCATGCTAAAATCACACGGCCTATTTGTTGATGTAAGTTGCCTGAATTCCGTGGTATGCTATCTTCTTTTTTAAAAACAAAAGCAAAAAAAAAAAAAAAAGCAAAAAGAAATATATATAAAACACCCTAAAAGATACTGTCGTTAGGTTTGTTTAAATGCTGCTGTTGTATGTTTTTAAAGCCTTAAACCAGTAGAAAAAAAATTCCGTTTCTTTTCAATTTCCTTTCCTTTCTGTTCCGTTTGGTTTCTTAAGATGAAACGAAAAGACCAAAACCCAGAGTCACAGAGCCCGCGCGTGGGGTGCCCAGGGCATCCGAGCCACAGCCCGCTTAAAGCGCAGGCGCTGGCCGGCTGGCGGGCGGGCCCGGCCCGCGTAGTCTCCGCCAAAGCCAATTGAACCGATTTGGGTGTGAGGCTGTTGTTTCTCTCTCTGTGCCGGCCGCCCGCGCCCCGGCCCTCGCTGACGCCCTCTCTTCTCTCTTCTCTTTCTTTTTCTAGGAGGAGAGTTAATATTGCCCATTATCACGGAGGACTCCTTAGACCCCCCTCCCGTGGCCACCCGGTCCCCCTTCGTGCCCCCGCCCCCCACCTTCTACCCCTTTCTTACGGGCGTGGGTGCCACCCAAGACACCCTGCCTCCGCCGGCCGCGCGCCGCCCGTCCTCGGGGGGCCCGTGTCAGGCCGAGCGCGACGACAGCGACTGCGAGGAGCCCGTGGAAGCCTCGGGCTTCGCCTCCGGGGAGGTCTTTGACTCCAGCCTCCCCCCCACGGACGACGAGGACTTTTACACCACCTTCCCCTTGGTCACGGACCGCACCACCCTCCTGTCACCCCGCAAGCCCGCGCCCCGACCTAACCTCAGGACAGATGGGGCCACGGGCGCCCCCGGGGTGCTACTTGCGCCCTCCGCCCCAGCCCCCAACCTGCCCGCGGGCAAAATGAACCACCGAGACCCACTGCAGCCGCTGCTGGAGAACCCACCCCTGGGGCCTGGGGTCCCCACGGCCTTCGAGCCGCGGCGGCCGCCTCCCCTGCGCCCCGGCGTGACCTCAGTCCCCGGTTTTCCCCGTCTGCCCACAGCCAACCCCACGGGTCCGGGGGAGCGCGGCCCGCCGGGCGCGGTGGAAGTGATCCGCGAATCCAGCAGCACCACGGGCATGGTGGTGGGCATCGTGGCGGCGGCGGCGCTCTGCATCCTTATCCTCCTCTACGCCATGTACAAGTACCGCAACCGCGACGAGGGCTCCTACCAAGTGGACCAGAGCCGGAATTACATCAGTAACTCGGCCCAGAGCAATGGGGCGGTGGTGAAGGAGAAGGCCCCCGCTGCCCCCAAGACGCCCAGCAAGGCCAAGAAGAACAAAGACAAAGAGTATTACGTCTGAGCACCCAGTCCAGGCACCGCGCCCCACTGCCAGCTGCTCCTCCCGGGAAGGCCCGGGAGGAGGGTGCGGCCCTCTCCCTGCAGGGGGATCTGGGGACCCTCTCCCCGGCTGCCTCAGGCTTCTCCCACGAAGAGGAAACGCAAAAAGAAAAGAAAAGGAATATAACTACTACGTGCTCATCCCCTTCCCTCCCACTGCCCTCGGCGCCGCACTGTCAGCCCTGGGGCTGGCTGTCCTCCGCTCTGCGCCTGTCAGGCAGGGCACGTGCTCACAGCCCTGGGTTGATTTATTTTTTTAAGGGGCGTAGTTTTATTTTGGTGGGGCTGGGCGGGAAGGAAGGCTGGGGTTTTGTAAAGTGTCCACTGCGCCGTTCGTTTATTTCCCTCGATTTTCTTCTTCCTCCCGGCTCCTCCCGCCTTCCTTCTTCGCAGCCCTCCTGTCCTGGTTCAGGCTTGCTGTGTCTTTTGTCCCTACCCTCCTCCACCCCATCCCCCCTTTCTTTCCTTTTCTTTTCTCTTCTTTTCCTTTCTTTCTTTTTTAAATTCTGTTTTCTCTGCTTCCCTTCCTTTGGGTTTCCAGAGTCGCTGGGAGAAGAAGGGTGGGCTTGGGTGGCTGGGGCCGGGCAGTGGGGCTCATTCCCCTGGTGCCGCAAGTCCCCTCATGAGGAGAAACTCCTGCCTGGGTCTGCCCAAGGATTGGGCTTGGACCTGGCCAAGGCCTGTTGTGTGTGTCGCTGCCGGGCAACGTGCATTGCTGGGAAGCCGCTGGAGGAGCGGGGTGGGGGGCGGGGGGAGGGGAAAGGCAAATGCAGATATATATTAAAAACAAATAACCGAGGTACCAGAGCTGCGTCTGTGGCACCAGCTCGCTGCAGGCGCAGAGGATGGTGGGAGTGAGGCTGTGTCTGCGGATGGCTGGGGTCACTTCTCCGCCCATGGGCTCCCTGCTCCCCCAGTTTTTTTTCTCTTTGTTAACAAATGTGTCTGAGTCTTGGAAAACACCCCAAACCCGGAAATGTGTGGGAAAAAGAAAACAAAAACTTTCCAAATTCCAACAGTCCTGCGTAGTTTGTTCCAGGTGGGGGCTCTTTAGGGCAGGGCCCTGACCTGTGTTCAGGGTCTCAGTGGATGCACCTGACAGTTGCTAAGTTTCCTCTAAATACCTAGTGTGTGAAGATGTGTGTTCCCTTAGAGGACGCCTCATAGGAGTCAGTTCTCAGCTTCCACTACGTGAGTCCTGAGGACGAGATTCAAGTTTCAGTCTTGATGATGGGTGGCTTTGCCCACTGAATCATTACTGGGCCGTTTCCCTGAACCAGCCTCCCAGGCTTTTGAGTTGAATACAACACTGGGCTCTTGGAAAACTGTTGTATGTCTCACTTGCAAATGTCTACTGGGTGTGTCTGAGGTGGGAGGGAGATTGGCATCTGGCTGGGGTTCCATGACCTTAACTTCTCAATGGCATCATGTTGCCCCCTTTTCTGAGGCTGTGCACTGGTCACTCAGGTCACACCAGGTAGCTGACATCTTGTCCAGTATTTGGAGGGAAGTAATCTCTCTTGGTGGCCAGAGCGGCTGGCAGTGGCTAGTTCAGGGCCTCAAGTGCAGCAGTGGCCGAGCCCCTCTGAGGACTTCTTCCTCTGTCCTGTGACTTTGCCTCCACCTACCTCTTGGTTCTGCTTCCCAGCTCTGTAGCATGCGGCCACCCTGGAGTGCTGTCTCCAGGCGTGGCTCTCTGTGAGAGTGGGCTCTCCTTGGCCTTCTGAACCTACCAGCTTCCAGCCCCACTTGCTATCCCCGCAGCTTTGGTCTGAGAGCCTGGGGAGATCACAGGCTTTGTCACAGGGCAGCGCTGCCAGGGTGCCCTGTCCCTAGCTGGTCACAGCCTCACTCCTGGGGGCCTTGTGTTACTGTTCTCTTCTCAGAGCCCAGGATCAGCTCCCTGTTCCCACTTGCTTTGTTGGTCATGGAAAACACAGCAGGAGCTCCTCGGGGACAAGTCCAGAAGGAATGCCTTTACTCTCACTTCAGCATTTGTTATGGTGACCCTGACTGAGGCAGGATGTACTCTAGGAGTTAAAAGGATGGCTTTATCACCCTGGTTGCCATGTAACTGGGACTCCATGTCCCTCTCTGCACCAGAAACCCAAGACTTGTCACCCAAAGGCTTTGTTTTCTGAAGAAAGGGTTCTGGATGTGCCTACTGACTCAGTTTACCTTTCTGAAAGGTTCTCTTGGCTCCTCCACTGTGGGGATATCTCAGCAGCTCTGAGTCAGAAACCTCCAAAGTAGCCATAAAAAGAGGGCATGTCTAAATGGCCAGGGGCAACAACAGCCTAGAGCTTTGTCAGGTGACTCTAGACAGGGAGGCTGTCACAACCCAGAGTGACAGAACCCTTTGTCCTGAAAATTCTCAGCCACCTGGATAAGCCAGGGGTGGCCATTCTGAATACAGATGGAGGAACAACTCTGACCTAGAAGAATGCTATAGGAGAGAGCATCTGAGCACTGAGCTCTGTGTCCTGGAAGTTCCCAGGGCATCAGGAAATATGATTATAATCTTATCTCTAGCCTTTTGTCTGGGGGAGTGTCACTAGGAAGTAAGTGTGTGTGTGTGTGTGTGTGTGTTGCAGCCTTCCTCTGAGGTGTGTGGGAGCAGCCAGACAGGTAGATGCAGAGCCCATCTAAGTATGGCCCAGGCAATGCAGCTGGGGGGCTAGCTCCTGACCCCCTGGGGCACTGTCTCTGAGGCAATGCATGGTCTTTCCTGTGAGCAGTCCCAGTGGACCCCAAGGAATCTTGACTGATTCTGAGAGGGACAGAGGTCCTGCTGCATGCATTCCTATCTGCCTAGAAGGCACCGTGGCCAGAGCAGAGCCCAGGAGAGCTACAGGCAGACACTTGCATTCGGATCCTGCCTCCTTCTAGCTGGGTATTAGGCCAGTCTGTGTGTTATGGGCCTTAGTTGTTTCATCTGAGAGAAAGATGAAGACACAAGACACACAGAGGCATGGCATGAGAAGGCCCACGAAAGGGTCCCCCAAACCTAGCCTAGAACATAGGAAAGCCAGCCTTGGCAAAGTCTATGTGGTGAGGACTCCCCACCTCCCAGTCCTTTCTGCTACCCTGCAGACTCTTACAGATCAGTGTGAGCTCCTGAGGGGCTGTTGTTCATTTGGCTTTATCTTTAGCCAGTCAGTCATCCCCAGCAGGTCCTCTATGTGAGTGACGATATGGGGCAGTGGACCAGTGACCCTCAGGGAACTTACCTGACAGAGGGTGAGGAGTGGTAGATGTGTGGCCCTACCCCTGGTTCACAATGCCACCAGAGTCATGGATTGTCCCTGAACCCTGGAAAGAGGGCCCTGGAGTGGGTCTGGAGGGCCTAGGAGGGTGTCAGGTGGGAAGGTGACCCAGGCAGAAGTTGTGGATGGGCATGTAGAGTGAGGGGAGGATGGAGAGGGGCCAGGCCAGCTGACCAAGGCCCTCAGTGACCCCGAGGTGCTGATGCTCCTTTGCCTGCACTGAGATTAAGAAGAGGATACTCAGTCCTGCAGCAGGTTGGGTAGTGGGCAGTGAGGTGTCTCCTACTCTTGGCCCCTCTCTCTCTGACGCGCTGCTGCTTGGTGGAGTCAGGGTAGAGGTGGTGTCAGGACGGCCTTTTATCCTTCAGATTGTGTTAGAGGGAGGCCCAGAAAGACAGCCCCTTAAAGGGATCCCTGGAGATGGAACTCTTTGTTTCCCATGGCTGTCTGCCGGGGTGGGGGTGGGGGCGCGGAGGTCTGGAGGAAGCCATCTCTCCCTCCTCCTCCTCTTCTTCATCCTCCCCTCTTCTTCCCGCTGCTCCCTCTCGCCTCCCATCCTTCCTTTTTCTTCTCCCTTTCTTTTTCCTCCTTTTCACCTTTTATTTTTTATTTTTTTTCTTTTCTATTTTTCGGAGCTGGGGACCGAACCCAGGGCCTTGTGCTTGCTAGGCAAGCGCTCTACCACTGAGCTAAATCCCCAACCCCTTCATCTTTTATAAATTATTTATTTGTGTGTATCTCAGAGGTGGGGGTGGGGAGGGGCGTGTTCCACGCAGAGGTCAGAGGACAACTTTGTGGAGTATTTCTTTCCCACCACCATGTGGGTTCCAGACCGTTAGGCCCGGAGGCAGGAGCCTTTACCTGCCATTGACAACCCTACCCTTTCCCTCCCCTCTCCCTCTCCTTCTCCTCCTTCCATTGTTGAGGTTGTGATCCTTCTCCAGGAGCCTACAACCCGGTAGACTTCAGGACGGAGCCGCCTGCTGTGTCATGTGTCTCTTTCTTCACTGACCTGTTCAGGAAAGACAGGAGTGTGGCTCTAAGGCGCAGATGACCCCGGACTCTTGACTCGTGTTCATGCTCAGGACTGAACATCCTGCCTGGGGCTCAGGTCTGAACTCATTGAGCTCATCAGGGTCTGGTGGGTTGTTCAACCATGTCAACTACCCAGTGGCTTTAGTGGCAGAATCTGCCATCTATGAAGCCTCCAGCAACATCCATCACACCCAGCACCTCCCCCTGACAAACACCAGCTCACTTGTACTCTCTCTCCCTCCCCTTCTCTGTCTCTTTCAAGGTGGACCTGGGGGTGGGTGACTGGGCCATGTTTTCCTCCACATGGTGGGATGGAGGGCAGAGTTCAAGTCCACCTGTTACCCTGGTCTTCGCACTCCCACTGTGCTGTGTAACCCTGGGCCATCCTAGTCCTCCATTGGCTTCTCCTCTCTCCTTTGTTCTGTGAGTTCCCAGGCTAACCAGTTTTGGGCTTCTATGGAGGGAGGGAGGAGAGCTGGGAGGAAGGGAAGGAGGGAGGGAGGAGGTGACCTGCAGGCTGCTCCACTCACTGTTTCTGGATGTCTTGGATGGTGTCAGGCAGTGGCAAGTTCTTGGTCTCAGGCAGCAGCAATGCAGCTAGGCCGCTTAACACTGGCACCACTCCGTACACCAGCAGAGGCAGCCAGGAGACATAGAAACCCAGCAGCCGCACCAAAGGCCCTAGCATGGCTCCTCCTCGGGCTGCTACCTGGCCCAGGCCCACTGCAGTCATCCTGTGGAAGCACATTTGCCTACGAGTCACACTCGGCCTATCTACAGCCTTGACCCCACTAGGTTGAGGGAGCAGGAGGGAAACCCATGGGTACTTGGAGGTAGCTCCCCCTCTAGGCTATAATGCTCTCCCGGAGCCCATGACAGCCTCCTCACCTGATCACAGTGGGGAAGAGTTCATTGCTGAATATGGTGACACAGGTGAAGGCAGCCCCCAGGGACCCCAGCCCCAGCACAGCCAAGGATGAGCGAAGGATCCCCATCTCTGTGAACAGTAATGGTGTCAGCAGAGTGGGGTCTTGGATTCCCTGGGCTGTGCCCTGTCCTATAGGCTGGTCTGTCAAACGTCTGTGAGTCATCCCTCCAGTGCCCACACTGTGTCCTATGTAAGTAACTTGTGGTCCCAATCTGTCCACTCCCAGGCCTCAGAGCCAGATCCTGGGTGTCCCCCTGTCCCCTTTCTCTCCCACCCTAATCTATTAGTGAGTTCTGTGTTAATCTTATAGCTTTTCTGACCTCGACTAAAATTCTCACTGCTCCATCCATTACCCTCTCTCTGTCATCTCCCCCCTCTCTATTCTGCCACCCTCCCCAGGAGTGTAGGAGAGCCTCAGGTAGCACGCCACATTTTTGCTTCCTCCTGCTCACCCACAACCAGGCTGCAACTCACCACGGGGCACCAGTATGTTGGCCAGGATGCAGAGTCCCGGCAGCACCAGGGAGCTGGCCTGGCAGAGACGCCGGCCCAAGCGGCTGAGCAGCAGCAGGCTGCCTATCTTCACCGGGAGGTCCACAATCCCGATGAGTGCCTGGAGCAGGAAGATATTGCTTCCTAGGGCTTGCAGGTCAAGGGCCAGGCCATAGAAGGTGAAGCCAAAGGCAAACCTAGGAGTGAGGGTGGGTGGGTTAGCCTGGGTTGGCTGCTCTTCTGTCTGTACTGTTGGCCTTGTTCAGGCTCACCTTAGGCACTGGGGGAGAGAGGCTGGTGGCCTCTGAGGGCCAGCCTAGGACAGACTGGGTATTTTTCTTCCCCTTTCTCTCTGCTTAGACACTCCATTTGGGATGTTACCCCACTGGCTTTAGCTTCCGTTGAATAGACCCTCCCTAGAGTCTTTGTGGATTTGATCTTTGTTGGGTGGCCTAAGCGTCAAGCTCGGGCAAGAGCCTGCTTATGCCCAGTCCCTCTAAACAAGATGGGGCAGCTGGTCTGCTGTGTGCTGTGTGTCTGATTCACCTCCACCTTTCCCATCATTGTTCTGAATCTCCACATCCAATCCCTTCTAGACACTTGGCCTGTAATCCTGTTCAGCAGCCCACCCAGCCCGGCTTGTCTCCTCTGGGAGCCTAACTACAGATAGTGAGGACCCTGAGCTAAAGGGCATCCTAGGGACATCCCTAGACAGAGGCCCCATCCTTGGCTGGGGGCAGCTGGCTTAGCTTCAGGCTTCCCTGTGGCTGGTAGCCTCAGGCAAAAGGGCATTTACCAGCACAGCATGGAGATGATGGTTCGGAGGCGCAGCCCAGGTGTGTGGAGTAGAGTGCCCAGACGGGCACTAGCTTGCTTCTCATTCGGTTCCTCCTGCATGGCTGACCGCAGGACCTGTGGGAGCGGGGGCTGTTAGCACCAGATACCCGCAGGCCCACCCCCAGGCCTTTACTTGACCTCCAAGGGAGCTCCTGTACAAGGCCAGGAAGAGTATCTAAGGGGACAAGGTTGAGGGAGGGCCTAGCCTGGCTTACCTCCACGGTCAACGTGTCTGCCTCTGCCTTTCTCCTGTTGACAGCAGCCACCCTCTGTAGTTCCCGCAGGCTCTGGTCCAGCCTGCCCACCGTGATGAGCCAGCGTGCTGATTCTGGCAGCCACCTGAAGTGAAGGATGTGGGAGGGGGTCGCTGACTGCAGCCCCCATTGCCTGGCCTCTGTCGCCCTCCGTGTTCTTTGTTGTTTCAGGGGGGTTGGAAGCTCCATTCTCAGGTGGCTGAAGTCAGTGGAGGCCGTAAAGGACAATGGGACACAGTGGCATAGGTAGCCAGGCCACCTGGGTTATGACCTGTACCAGCAGGTGGTCCTCCTGTCTCCTTCCTCTCTGAGTTTGGGAGAGCCCAGTATTCTCTAGTCCCTGAGCAGGCTGCAGGATAGGGATGGACTCTGTTGTCCCTTTCCACTTTCATGTCCCATGGCCTTTCCTCAACCTCACCCATGAGCCAGGCCTGGATGCAGTAAGGACCACAATGGCTGCTGGGGTGTCTCACCGTCATGGATGGCATCTTTCCATGCCTTGTATGTTCCCTCCTGCCCTGCCCCACTGTCTTATCGTCTTCCTGCTACAAACAGCTTCACCATCCCTGCACAGTCTCAGACTAGGACCAGTGTGTGTAATATCACCAAGATCCTTCTGTCTGCACCCCTTGCAGACACTGATCCTTGGATTCTTTGACTCCTTTGTGCTAGACTGTCCCTGGCCCCAACTCAGCTGGTTCTGTGTCAGGATACAGCTTTTGGACACCAACTTGCTTCTCTCTTGGGAATCCTCTCTCTCTCTCTCTCTCTCTCTCTCTCTCTCTCTCTCTCTCTCTCTCTCACACACACACACACACACACACACACACACATTTGCTGCACTAAACTGCTCAATCCTCTGAACCTTTGGTAGTTACCACCACACAGTATATGGAGGTCTAGGATTACAAAAGTTCCTCCCCACTTAGAAGGACATGTTGTCCCCTCTGAGCAGCCATTGGGAGGAGCACCCTAAGCCCCTGAGCACCCCTGATTTTGAAAGACAACAGAGGGAAGGGAATGAGAGTTCTCAGTGCCCTGTTGGACTTGGGAAGCAGCCAAGGGGCAAAAGGCATCCTGGGAAGTGGGGAAAGGAGTCAGGGGTAGGAGAGGTCAGGCTGGTCCAGGAGGCTTGAGGATGGAGGGAGTTGGGGGCAGGGATAGGCAGGGTTGGAGCAGGGGTGAGATGAGACAAATGAAGCAGAGATTTTGGGTCTGTAGCATGTAAAGGGGCTGGAGCTAGACCCCTCCTGAGGGAGGGAACATGGACTGTGACCCCAGTTTGCTGCTGGGCCACAGAAAGATACCACCTGGCTTGTTGGAACAGGGCACCTGGACTTTGGGCAGCAGTGGGGGACATCTTGAGGGTCCTGGTCCCCAGAACTTCTAAACCCTTTGTCTGCAGGAAAACGAGTTTCCCACTTTGATCCCCAAGAATGGGCAGAACCTCTTTCAAGGAGGGAGGCTGCAGTACCCACCATGAGTAAACAAAGAAGAGGAAGAAGGGGGCAGAGACAGCCAACTGCAGCATCCTCCAGCTGCGCACGCCGTAGGCCACAGAGCCTGTCAGGACCTGCCCAAAGCTGAAGCCCAAGGCGTTCAAGGTCATCATCAAGGGGCCAGCCCGGGCTGATGTCCACTCCATCACTGCAAGGAGCAAGGAGGGGGTCAGTTCTGGGTCCTGCATATAGCCTTCCCTACCCAGCACCACAGGGAACATACAGAGGCTGGCTGTGTTCATCATGACACCTGCCACTGCAAAGGCCATCAGGAAACGGAACAGGCAGTAGAGGGGGAAGGTGGGCATGAAGGCAGCTATTGTGCCAGACACAGACACCAGAAGATAGCTCCAGGTCAGCACCCTTCTGCGCCCAAACCTGCGGTACACATGGGGAGGCACGCCGTTGGCCAGCAACACAGACCGGGCCGCTTCCCGTCCCTGACCCCTTCCACGTGGAAGGCAGAAGGTCACATGACCCATGGGAGGGCCATGAACATGAGGAAGGTTAGCTAGTGAATTCCCCCTGAGCAGAGGCAACAAGCAAGTGTGGGTGGCAGAGAGTATTTTGGGAATGAATATTCAGAGGGACAGTGACCTCCCACAACCCTGGAGAAAGCTGGTGAACCGTCTGGGAAAGGATGCAGGGTCCATCCAGTAGAGCCCGCCTGGCCCAGGGTAGGGGGCACACTCACCTATCTGAGGCATGGCCGCACACTACGGCTCCTACCAGGATTCCAGACAGGTAGATGGACTGGGACATGGGTCTCAGGGCCTGGGAACCACATACCAGGTTCCACTGGAGGGAAAGAGGGGCAGAGCTGAGATCAGGAGGGGCAGTCTGAGCAGAAGGGGTGAAGGAGATAGAATGGAGCTGGGCCTGGGCTGAGTCGTGTGGGACCATGAGGGCATCCACAGGCTCAGGCTCAGTAGACTGGTATCCTAGGAAGTATCCTGTCACCCCTGTACTCGGTCAACGTTGGAGACCCTCCAGCTTTATCTACTCCCTCCTGAGTCCTGGCCCTTAGCTGAGAAGCCTCCCTTTCCTTGGAGGCTGGCTTCCTCTCGCCCCTCACTCAGGGTCCTTCCTGCTTCCTCTCGCCCCTCACTCAGGGTCCTTCCTGCTTGCTGGGCCGCTGCTCCCCTCCCCTGACTTGGGGTGTCTGGTTCTCCACTCCCCCATCTTTCTTATGTTTTTTCATCTCAAGACAGGGCGTCTCTGTGTAGTCCTGCCCGGCTATCTTAGAAATCACTCAGTAGACCAGGCTGACCTCAAACTCAGATCCTCCTGCCTCTGTCTTCTAAGAGCTGGGATTAAATATATACCACCACCTCCTGGCTCCTCATCTTCCTCTGTGTGTGTGTGTGTGTGTGTGTGTGTGTGTGTGTGTGTGTACGCATGCGTGTGTGCACACCTTTCCATGGTGTGATGCTTGTGAAGATCAGAGATCAATCTGTGGAGCTGTCCACATTATTTTCGTGAAAAGGTCCCTCAATGACCCTGGGGCTCACTGGCTAGGCAGGCTGGCCAGCTAGCGAGCCCCAGGGGCCCTCTCGTTTCTGCCTCTCCAGAGCTGCCATTACAATTGCTCCACCACTGGGCCTGGGTCCTGGAGGGCTGAACTCAGGTCTTCATGCTTAAATGACAGGCAGTTTGCGGATTTATCTCTGCAGCCTGCCAACAGCTCTTATAAGAGGCCAGTGTTTGTTCAGGCCCTCTGTGCTCAGCCCAGAGACAGACAACAGATTCCTGTGTCTGGGTGGCCTGGAGTCACGGCTGAAGTTCAACTCTGGGTGAAGCCATTGGGTGACCCAGAAACAGGAGTGCCACCCCAGGCCAGTCTGGGCAGACATACCTCCCTGTGTGGCCCAGGCTGGCCTCAGACTCACGATAATCCTCCTGTCTCTTTAGTGCTGGGGTCACAGCCATGAGCCACTAAATATGACTTTGCAGACGGAATCCTGCTGCCCAGTCCCCTAGAAGCCTATACGGTTGCCCCCAAGTGAGGAGGCCTGAGGAGGTGCATCCTTTTTGAGACTGGAATGTTTAAGTCCACCCTACAGTGATTGTGACTTTGGCCTCCCAAGTGCTGTTACCGTGGTCACAATTGTGGACCTGAAGGTACTGTGGTCGTAAACCCAGCCATCCTGACATGGCTCGGTATCAGCTTTGCTCCAGTTGGTGGCCGTGGTGTTGGACTCTATAAGCTGCCATTGAGGTTGTCGGAAGCGGAGGCACCGGTGGGGTCGCTGATCCGGACCAGGTGGGATGGAGATGGCCAGAAGAACGTCGCGTCCAAAGTTCCCAGGGATACTCGCTTGGGAGGTGTTGTTGTCCAGAAGAGGCACCCAACAGCGGTGGTGGGGAACTGCGGCTGAGAAGTTCTCCAGCATGTTCTGGGCGGTGACCCACAAAATGGGGGTCACCAGAGCCACTGCCTGGAGGAGCTGGAACCTGCCCTGGCCCCCTACTCGCTCCAGGAGTTCAGGAAAGGCCATTGATTTTTCCTGGGTCCCACCACGCAGCGTCCACTTTACAGAGGCTGGCCCAGGACCACAGGGTCTGTGTGATGCGCCTGCTTCTCCCACGGCTCTGCCCACACCAGCCTCTTCATATGCATGACACACAGCCGCTGAGTCACAGCCAACCAAGGCTCTTGTGTATCTGCCTGCTGGCCGTTACCCTGAGACCTGGAGCCCTCTGTAGTAATCTGGAGGCCATGGGAACCTCTCAGAGACACAGCAGGCTCTGGCTCTCAGGAAAAAACAAAATTGGGAAGCAAGGAGGGTGGAGAGAGAAGTCACTCTGGCTAGAATTAAAGTGTGACTAGGAGCTATTCAGTAGCAGAAGGTTTAGCAATTATTTCTTCAAAGTTTAACCAGGATAACACCATTGCAGATGAAAGCGGCAATTTCTCCCCGACCTGTCTTCATGGTCCTGGTCTCTGTTAGGGTGCGGCGAGATCTGGGCACTGGCTCTACTACTAAGGGTGTTGGGGCTGCCATCCCTTAGTGTTCCTACCTGCCTCCTAGGGGACATCATGACTGTGCTGTGAGCTGACCCAGGAGAGGGTCATGATCCTAATGTGGGTGGTGGCATCCAATGCTTGAGGATTGTGTGTCCCATGTCACCCAGTCTCTGGGCCTCACTGGCCTCTCGAAGCTGCCACTGCTCCTGCCCCCCCTTATTGATTCCCTGCACTGAGCCTTCCTAAGGCTTTTTGACATTAGCACGTGCGCACCCCTGTACTCTTCAAGACAAATACCTTAAAGTATTGAGACCTCTGTCTCTTCCCCAGGTCTCCTTGTTTTAGGACCCATTTCTTTGGTCTGTAATTACATGGCCCTCCACCTGGAACGGAGTCACAATTCACACCCTGGCAACTCAGCTGCTTGTCTCACAGGTCTCTAAGCCCACTAATTTCGAGGACTTCTCTCTTTGCCTCTGCTCTGACCACTCCACCTACTGCCACACTGCAAAACCTCCCACTAAATCCTGCCGTTAAACATCAGGGCCCCTGGGCCTCTAGAAGAACAGCAAATGCTTACCCAGGAGGCATCTCTCTAGCCCTGTGTGACTTCCATTTGAAAGATTCCCTGGATCCTGGGAGAAAAGCCTGACAAATGGGAGGAAGCCGTGGGAGCGAGCACGCGAACAGAAACAGTGGTGAGGGCTGATGCAAAAAGACAGGAGAGACGTCTGTGGGCACCAGGCTCTGACTGACTGAGACTGGAAGAGGAAAAACTGATCAGGTGGTAGAGGATACAGGTGACCGTCTCTCTCTCTCTCTCTCTCTCTCTCTCTCTCTCTCTCTCTCTCTCTCTCACACACACACACACACACACACACACACACACACACACACAGGACTGTGCATGCAGTATAGGTCCCCACAGTGGCCAGAAGAGGGGCATCTGATCCCTTGGAGCTGGAGTTTACAGGCAGGTGTGAGCTGCCGGATGTGGGTGCTGGGAACTGAACACCCATCCTCTGGAAGGGCAGCACTACGTGCTCGACCTCTGAGCCATCTTGCCAATCCGGAAACTTCTCTCTTAATTGTGTAAAGTCCCAGGTGGTTGCTACGGTTTGGTGTATGGCTGTCTTCCAAGGGGAGTCTGGGAGTGCAGACTCTGTGGTTGTTCCTGGAAGGCACTGGCCTCATGTGTCAGCCATGGAGTGTGCCTGGATTTTCCAAAACCTACTTTAATTAGGGCTCTTTAACATTTCAACTGCCCTTCTAGCCCGCCTACCAGAGGTAGAGGAAAAGAACAGTTAACAGAAACGGAGGTTGTGGATCTGTTTAGAAGTAGTTTTTTGGGGAGATCCCAGCCTTTGTTGTCAGGATATCAGCAGTCCAGTACAGGATCAAAGCACCAATCACAAATCAGCGGCGGCAGCACTTCAGTCCAGAAGAAACCTAGAGGCTCTGCCTATCCGCACGAGTCCATGGAAGCCATTGGCGTATGATGAGTTCTTTGGCAAGTTACCCTCTATGAAGTCACGATCAGCCACGTGGTGCGAGGCGAACCAATACAAGAGCTTTCCACACCGTCTGCGGGGTCATGCTTGTATTCTTTGTAAACATCACATGTCCTCTCCTGTGTCTGCTTCAGCAAAACATCTCATGGCATAACTGAGTCCCCAAAGAAACCAGAAATTTCCACTTCAGTGGAGGGCAAGAGAGGATGGTGAATCGACCTGATTTGGCCCCTGCAGTCTGAGCTGAAGGTGACATGTTGGAATTCTGTCCTCAGTTCAGTGGTGGGAGCTAGTCAAGGCCACCCCTAGTCAGTCGGGGTGGGTGGAGACATGGTCTCAGCTCTACACTGGGAAGCAAAAGGAAGATCTGTAGACATCACTATAGGGTTAATGGGTCATTAGCGTTTGGTTTAGAGAAGACAGTATAGCTAGCTCCTGGGTCAATGGGTGTCCCTAGTTAGAAACTGGGACCCTGATGACTTGTAGAAGTGGGGACATTGATTGGAACAAGTCCTTGAGACCTAGGGGGTCAGGCCTTGAGTCCAGGAAGACATGGGTGCTCCTGGGTTCCTGAGGAATTTCCCTCTGTCATGTGGTATTGGGAAGGCAAGGAAGGCTGGTGACACAAGAAGCAAGACAGGTGAACGGGGACATTGCAAACCTGAGATGTGTGTCTTGGAGGATGCAGCTGCTGTCCCCTCAAGGCCTGTGATAAGATTTTGTAAGTAAGCCCACTGGTCTCTGCAGCCTGCCTAGCTTTTGGATTGGCACTGTCTTAAAGGGTTTGGCCCCATGACCAAAACGCCGGGAAGTATGCGCACCCAGCAGCAACCAGAAGGTGCCCCTTTTGTCCCTGGTCCTTGGGTTGAGTCTGTTGAAGAGGGTAGAGCGGTCTACGGATGTCAGGAGTGAGAAGAGGGGTTTTGGGGTACAGGTCAGAAAGAAGCTGAGGCAGCTGTTGTTGGTCTGGTTCTAATGAGGATGTGAATGCAGGGAAAGGCTTTTGGGGGAAAGGAAGGTCTGAGAGAATAAGTGAGGAGGTTAGACCAGGTTAGACCAGAAGAGATGGGGGGACCAAGCTGCTGAAGACCTCCGTGTTCCTGCTGCCTTGGGCAGCATTAGGCTGCGACATGGAGGCCACACAGGAGCCACACACCAACTCTGGCTCCTTCTCGTCATCATTCTCTTCTTGGACCTGGGATGCGTGATGGACATCTTGGCTTTCTGGCCTGATCGTGCAGCAGGGTTTTTGGTGTGTGCATCCTCTTGGCTCCTAATATCCTGTGGTGATGGCAGCTGCCTCTGGCCTCTAGCCAGGCAGGAGAAAGGGCAGGCCACTTGGGAGAGCTGACTGTGGGTGACTCAGCAAAGCCCTCGGGCCAGGGCAAGACTAGTAAATCTGGGAGGAGGCTGCTGGAGGAGGCGACGGCCGGAGATGGCTGCTGAGCAGGGCGCTAGCCAGAGCTCCCTGAGAAGCTGAGTCCTCACTGCGGGATACGAACCTCTGTTCTGCTCACTTCGTTCTACAGTGGATCGGTACTCCTGGAATGGTCTCTGAGAAGGGACCTCCCCGTCTGCTGCTTGTTACCTTGAGTGGACCTTGTCGTGTGCCTGGAGACAGGGTCTCCTGTAGCCCATGGCTTTGGAAACCACTGTATAACTTAGGATGACATTAGGCTCCTCAAGCTCCTGCCTCTGCCCTCCGAGCTCTGGGCTATAAGCCTACAGCACCATGCCTGGTTTTATGCTGCACTGGGAGCATTCTAGCAGCTGGTTTGCAACCCAGCCCTGAGCAGAGCTCTTTGTCACTGTCCAGGGCTTCCAAGAGAAGGGCATAGCTCTTGGCGGCCTTTTTCCCCTCCTCCTGCTGCCTGACCTTGACCCCCTGGGCATTGACTCCTTCCCGTGTATGCACACATTCCCCACACCTCTGCTCCTTTCTGTCACTCTTAGTAAAGTCAGCCCTGTCCTCCCAGACGGATTCCCTGCTGCCTCCTCTACATCTATCTGCAGGGGAGCAGCACCTGTGGGTGTGTGGCCAGGTCAGTGTCCCAGTCAGGTCACAGGCTTCCAGTCTCGTGAGGGTCAGGTCCCAGCCACTATTTTTCTAACAGTGCCCCAGGCAGATCTAAAGGCCAGTCTGCCTTTGAAAAGGCAGGGTGTCTAGAGGAGAGGGCCTGGTCTTCTCTCCCCTCCTCCACATGTCCAGTGTCCAGATGAGGCAATGCGAGGCCTCAGACAGTTCCTCCAGGTCTTCTGAAGCATGACACTCCTCGGTAGTGCTTACCGGGTAGTGCTTACGGTGAATGGCTCTTCTGGGATGTTCTGGGAATCCGGCTCGTCTGTAAAACACCGCTGGCTCCACTCTGGATGGTTACTGAGTGTGTTTTGGGCATGACCTCAGGATCACCCCGAAATTACCTACAGAGCACCCAAGACCTGCCATCTCTGTGTTAATGATCGTGAGAATGGTGGTGGCAATCCCAGTGGAGAGGATGACGATGGTGGTGGCTGTTATGGCGGTGGTGTCATAGTGTCATGATGGTGATTGTGGTGATGAGGTATGTGGTCACAATAGTAACGACACAGATGAGGACGGTGGTGGTGTTAGTGAAGGACGGCAGTGATCAAAGTGATGGAGAGGATTGTGATAGTGGTAGATGGTGGTGGTGGGGATGATGGTGGTGATGGTGGTGGTAGTGGTGGTGGTGATGGTGATGGTGGTGGTGATGGTGGTAATGGTGGTGATGGTGGTGGTGGTGGTGGTGGTGGCAGCTAATGCTGACTCTTTACTATGTACTGGACACTATTTGGAGTCCCTTTTTCTTATGCTTGACCTATTTAGTCATCCCGAGCAGACCGAGCGAGCATTCCTGTACACATGCTTATAGAGGTGGATCCTGAGGCTGAGAGTAGTGAGACCAGGTCAGCTGCGGCCTGTGGCAGAGTCCTGCCCTCCTGTCCGAGCCCTCAGACACCGGTTGGCCTGAAAGAATGCTTGTGGAGGGAGCAGGATGGAGAGCCATGGAGCTATACACGGGCACATCTGTTCCAGCATCTGCCTGCCTCCCTGGGGTCATTACTGTCTTCTTTCCCTAGGCTCCAGGGTCCATCTCTCCCGATCCCCACCTCCTCAGGGAGCTCTAGGAAACTCCCCATGGTGTCCTTGGTGGCTGGGAAGGCCCACCTTTTCTTCCGTGGACCACGCACTTGGCCTGTTCAGCCACTAGACCAGACTCTAGATTTGTGTTCATCTAGCCCAGGGACCCCTAACATGCTTCCTCAGGCAAAAGTAGCCCCTTACCCAAAGTTGACTTCCAGGGTCACCCACCCTAAAAGCAGCTCTCCCTGAACCCTGCCTGCTATGGTCCTGGCTAGTGCCCAACAGACACAGGGGCCCCATGACACTTTGCTGATCCTAGTAGCACATTGCAGCATTACAGAGCATTTCCCCCGATCTCGGGGCACTAGCCAGGTGCCTGTGTGCCTTACTGCCCACCTGGAGGTTGCATATTGGGGAAAAGTGGCTGGGGTGGCAGGACTTGGACAGCTTGGCATCAGCTGGGTAGGGAGTTGGGGCGAGTGTACCTGTGGCTTTAACTGCCCCCCTCTCATGGGAGTGCCCCTTTCAGCCCTTTCTGCCCCACTCCCTGGCTCCCTGCCACCATGGCGGGCGGGCGCCTGTGGCTCACTGAACAAATCCGCCCTAAGTAGGTCAAGGAGAGCTCGGAGTGGCTGGCTCCACGCTCTTTCTTTCATGTGCCCAGCGGCTCCCGCAAGTCTGGCCTCGCTGCTCCAAAGGGACTTTGCTCTCCTTGCCATGTCAAAAAGATATTCCATGTTAAAATTCAACGCAGGATGTTAACCAGCCGTCGGAACAAGGCTGTCAAGACAAGGGCTGCTCAAACAGGTTGAACTTCACACTGGCTGTGCGTTCTGACAAGGGTCCTGCCCACACTGTGACCAGCTGGTGTGTTTGGAACACTGCCCCCTCGGCTGTGTTATCTCTCCTCGTGGCTCTCTCTAGGTTCTCAGCCTGTCCTGGAGGATCTTCTGCTTTTACTGCAGGGTGCGCATATGGGTTTGTTGGGAGGGTTGGGGAGCTAGGGGTACCTCTTCTGAGAAGTAGATTTTGTCAGGTAAGCTCATCTCACCAGAAGACAGAGTGTTGGGATTCGGTTGGTAGGACACCAACCCGGATACAGACTGGGTTTTCTTGCATTTTGTGAGCCAAGAATCCACATCGACCAAGTTCAGAGCGCCCAGAGCTGGCCATGGTTTCAACAGAGCCCACAGGTTCTCCTGAGCCAGTGAGGGCTGGCGGTTGTGCACACAGGTGCCAGCTTGTGTGGTGGCCTCAGTGCCTGTTTTACTCGTCCCTCGGAGCAGTCAGTTGCCCCCTCTGCAGCACCCATAATAGTTCTGCTCTCATGACGTTCTTGAGAGGGCAGAGCTTGTGTCGAGAGCTTACTCCCGTCCGTCCCCGGCATGCAGCGAGCGCACTGCTCGTGCCGTTGTTGGGATTATAAGGGTGATTATTGCCGTCGTTATTTTTGATTGTTTTGAGAAGGCAGCGTGTAGGTAACTTGTGGGAGCCTCTGAGGCTGAGCTTGAGAAGAGCTCCTGCGAGCTCTGATTGGCCTAGAGTCAGATCAGGGTTTGGAAGCTGAGCAGAGCTGCACAGTTTGCCACAAAGTGAGGCAGGTGACAATCTGGGTTGTGTGACTCATCTTTTCACATATGGCTAATGTGTGCTTGGTGGCTCTAACGGAGAGCTCTGTTTTTGTCTATTGAGGACACCTGTGAGGCAGATGCTGTGGGAACTGGGCTCCAGAGAACTAAACACAATTGGCTCACTCCCAGGTCTGCCGTTTTGGCAGGATTTAAAAGAGGGTTTGGGATGAGCTAGAAGCTTCCGTGTCCTGTCCCCTGCAGGGATATCTCAGCCAACACTCTGGGCCGCTTCCTTTGTGTCGATCCTGGATGGGCCTTCATCCTGCAAGTAGCCTTTTTATACAGCCACACCCACACGTGTACGTTCATATATGTGTACACATAAGTGTATAACAAAGACACATGTGAGGAGACACATGTCTACACTACTCACCTCATATTGGAAGGACACAGAGGGGCAGAGTTTCGAGCAGATGGAGTCAGAGATGGTGAGGCTGTGACCACATGGCCAGGTGGACCTTTGACCTCTTCATTCTTTTTTCTCTCGTTCTCCCATTCATCCATCCATGCATCCATCCATGCATCCACCCATGCATGCATGCATGTATCCACACATCCTTGCATCCATCCATTCATGCATGCATCCATCCATCCATCTGTTCATTTGCCTGTTGGTTCCTGAAAAGACATCTTGAGGGGCTGGGGATATGGCCCAGTTGTGAGTTCTTGCTTAGCATGAATCCCTGGGTTTGACCTATGGTGGTGCATGCCTGTAACCCCAGCAGCATGGGGGTGAAGAAAGGAAGATCAGCAGCTCAAGATCATCTGTGGCCATAGAGAGCTCAGAACCAGCTTGGAATACAAGGGCCATGTCACATACACAACACACACACACACACACACACACACACACACACACACACACACACACACTCTAGTTTTTCACACACCTTGGCACAGAGCTCTGGGCACATACACACTCATGAAGGTCCACACAGTGTGAGAGACAGACAGAGACAGACAAAGGGGGCAGACAAAGTGAGCCAAAATAAACCATTCTTTTAAAAAAATCTTTCAATGAGTTTTGATGGGATTTTAAAGGTGTGGGCTACCTGTGATCATCCAGGCCTCCTCAAAAAGGATACATGCAAATCAATTGGCTGGGAAGGATCTGTTCCCCATGGCAGATAGCTGTTCTTGTCCTGGGCGTGGTCTCTCCTGCCTTTAGTCCTTGTTGACAAAACAAGCAGGGATGCTGTTTAGCCAGGGGAGGGGTTTCTAGATGCCTGTCATGGGGGAGGGTGTTTAGTCCTGAAACCTGCAGGGGAGGGGGTATCCCCACCGCCCCCCAGGGGAGGGTATATGGACCTGCCAGAGTCTACAGGGAGCCTGCCCCAGGGGAGGGGGGGGAGCCTGCCCCAGGGGGCAGGAGGGGAACCTGCCCCCTCCCTTGGGGTTCCTGCCCCTCCCCTGCAGGTTCCCCAACCTGCCCTGGGGGGTGGGGAGCCTGCCCGGCAGGCTCCCCACCCCCCCTGCAGGGGAGGGTGGGGAACCTGCCCCTCCCCCCCTGGGAGGGGTAGGGAACCTGCAGGGGTGGGGTAGGGAACCTGCAGGGCAGGGGTAGGGAACCTGTGTAGACTCTGGTCAGTCCATATAGAACCCTGGGGTGGGCAGTGGGGATATCTCATAGGTTTCAGGACTAAACACTGAATGGGATCACGACAGGCATCTAGAAACTTGGCTAAACAATATCAACTCTTCACTTGGCTCAACAAGGACTAAAGGCAGGAGAGACCACGCCCAGGACAAGAACAGCTATCTGCCATGGGGAAGCTGCATCCTAGAGCTGATTGATTTGTAGCAACCCAGTTTGGTACCCTGAGATGATCAATATGTATAACAATATCTTTAAAAATACCAAACCAAAAACTCATTTAAAGATTTTTAAAACAATGGTTTATTTTAGTCTTTGTCTGTCTCTGTCTGTCTCTGTCTGTCTCTGTCTCTGTCTCTGCCTCTGTCTCTGCCTCTGTCTCTGTCTGTCTGTCTCTCTCTGTGTGTGTGTGTGAGTGAGTGTGAGTGTGAGTGTGAGTGTGTGAGTGTGTGTGTGTACCTGGAGAGGCCATAGGACACACTGAATTCCAAGGAGCTGGAGTAGCAGGAAGTTGTGATCCGCATGACTTGTGTGCTGAACTGAACGTGGGTCCTCTGCAGGTGCAGTCTGAAACCTCAGCTGCTGACTCTGTCCCCGTAACAACTTAAGGACCACTTTGCAGGACGGGTTGTATTAATGATGGGGCAGCATCCTGACCAGGATGGCTTAATGATGCAGGCCTCTCTCCCCTGCCCCAATTCTTCCTTTTCTCAAAGCTAAAGTTTACATCACCATCTTGTGGTGAAGTTAGGGGTCACTACACCCCTTTACCTATTTATCTTCCTGCTGGGCAGTAATTATGTCCCCCTTTCTGCTTTTATTTTCCCCCCTTTTTTATGTCTTTTGAATAGCGTTTGGGGCCGGTGGCAGAAGTTAGAGTGGGGTTTGGCAGGTGGCTGAAGTCAGCTGTAACTCCAGTTACAGAGTAGGGTTTGGTGTGAGGGAAGGGGGCCTGACAATACCCTGTAGGTGTCCAGCATCCATGGCTGAGTGGAACTCATTGCCCTTGACCCAGACAGGACAGCCTGAGGTCTGGGGAAGGTTGGAAGTTCAGTGAGGCCCTTTTGAGAGGCAAGTGAAGTTGTGAAGGTCTGTCAGGGCACAGCTGATGTTGGCACGGTCCCGCTGCTGTGACCATGTCCCTGACTCTAGAAGCCTGGTGAGAAGGGCTTGGGAGGCAACTGCCTGCTGTCTGGCCTGATGCTCTGGCCAGAGCTGGTCACGTGGCTGAGCTGGCAGATCGAGCTGTGTGGCTTGGCCTGGACACCTGTTTGATGTGGTCCACAGGCCGTGATTGAAACAACCCAGCCAATGTTGAACACAGGGAGATTTCTCATAAAAACTGCCTTTTTAAAGTTAAAACAAAACAAAACAAAACAAAAACAACAACAAAACCCCGCTGGGCTCATGAGCTCCGTGGCAACGACTGGATGGACCTGAGTTGCTAATGCCCTCAATTGTACCCGTGAGTTCTGCACTGCCCTCTGTGGGCCAGGTTCTGCACTGCCGTCTGCAGGTGAGCCCAGTACTGTCCCCTCTCCTGCCGAGCTCAATACTACCTTCTGCAGGTGAGTCCTGCCCAGCCCCTTGCAGGCTGGGCTGTGAAAGGTTCACTCAGGCAAGCTGTGTACTGCCCCCTTCAGGTCAACCCCTGAATTGCCCCACTGCAAGTGAGCCCTGCTCTGCTCTCTGTAGGCCAAAGCAGTTATTAAAAGTTACCCTTTATTCAGACTGCCTGTCTACCCGCCAATGTGTTCCTCATTCTCACTATCGGGGCTGTGATGACTTCTGTCCTTCTTTTCTTCCTTCCCCTTCCTTCCTCCTCCTCCCTCCTCCCTCCTCCCTCCCTCCCTTGTGTGTGTGTATGTGAGTGAGTGCAGGAGCCCACTGGAGCTAGAAGTGTTGGATCCCCCGGGGCTGGAGTTACAGGTGGATGTGAGTTCCCTGATGTGATGTTGGGAATTGAACTCTGGTCCTCTAGAAGAGCAGTGCACACTCTTATCCCCTGAGCCATTTCTCCAGTCCCAGTTTCTCTTCGTCTTCTTTCTCGTTTATCATGACCTTGACAGTTTTGGAGAGTAACACACAGGCATTTTGTAGAGGGGCCCTCCATTTGGGTTTCCTGATGTCTCTCTTGTGATCAGGCAGGGCATGTGTCTCCCGGAAGATCAGGCATTCTCCGTATGTCCTTCCTGTGAATGCGAACAGTGGGCAGATACGCACTGAGGATCATCAAGAACATGCGTGATGTCTGCCTCGTGTCTTAGGGACCCTTACTAGGTTGTTATGAGTGGTTTCCAGTTTTGTCTGGTCTTGGTGGCAGCAGTAGTCTATGTTCTTGTGTTCCCAAAAGGAGACCTGTTCAGATAGGACACAGCAGCAGGCCGAGATGTCAAGGTTTGATCAGAGCAAGCAAGGAAGTGAGAATATGCACCTTTGAAGGAGAACAGGCCACACGGGTGGCAAGGACCCTGATCTTAGCAGACATGGCTACATCTCTCCTCTCCCTGGTATCGTCTCGCTGGTTGTTCTCCAGGGTGGGCACTTCTGAGAAAGGGGCTCATTCTTTTCACCCAGAATCCAGTTTGTTTTAAGGGACATAAAAGGTGCAAGCACGTGCATAACAGGGAGCCTGAGAGATGTTCACTGGCTAAGAGCACTGCCTGCTCTTCGAGAGGACCAGAGTTGGGCTGATTCTCAGCAGCCACCCGTAACTTATAACCATCTGTAACTCCGGTTCCAGAGACTCCGATGCTGTCTTTGGGCCTCTGTGGGTGCTGCATGCATGTGGTGCACAGACACCCAAACACGTAAATGAGAAATAAATAATTCTTTTTTAAAAAAGAAGATACATAAGGGTTCACGTTCACTGATGAAAAGAAAGCAGCCCACTGCACAGATTGCCCAGGCAGAAACTCCCGGAAGACGCGGACGCCACTGGTGGACGTTCTGATCTCCCTTCTTTACTTCCTGTCCCACCAACTCCTGCTATCGCTACATCCTGTTTGAGGACCCTGAGCTGTCACAGCCAGAGAGATCACCACTGCTTACTATTCCCAATGTCCTGTTTTGAGAGCCCGTTGGTCAGTTCCTCCCAGCTCACCTCCCTTTTAGCACAGTCGTTGCTCAGTATGTCTAGTTCTCTGAATCCTGTGCCAAGTAGCCAGATGTGTGGAGAACAAGCACAGACTTAAGCTCATCGACACTTGCTTAGCGTGTAATTCCATCCCTAGCAACACACACACACACACACACACACACACACACACACACCAAAAAATACGGACACAGCTCAGCTGAGAAAGCCACTGCACGCTCACGGCCCTGCAGCCTTTCTCCGTTTCCCCATCTGTGCCCTCTCCACACTTTTGTCCCCGCAGCCCCTCCTCTCTCGTTCTTTGCTGTCACTCCACCCTTGGAGTCTCGGGAGAGAATCGTACTGCTCACTGTCCTGCCCAGCCCTTCCGTCCCCGTGTCCTGTACTTCCCTCTTCTCCTCCATGTGCACACGGCCCTTCCCCATCTCCCCTCCACGTCCTCCCTGTCGTACCCACGTGAGGACAGCACCACACACTGGAATTCATCTGCGAGACGTAAACCATAAAGACCACAGACTCCCACATGAGTACTGCTAAGGTGCACGTTGTTGAAGGCTACAGACTAAGGTGTGTGAACCACAGAGACAGGGGTTCAGCAGCGTTGGCCATTTTCGGCAGGGGCACATGCCTGGGGACATGGAGCTGGCAGTGCTGGAAGGGTTCTCTTTCTACAACTCAGTGTGGATATGTGAAGGTTTATTTGATTATAATTGATTTTTTTTTTCAGTACTGAGGACAGGGGGCTTAGATCTCATGTACACCAGGCAGATAGAGTCTCTTCCACTGACCCACATGCTCAGGCTGTAATTTAATAATTTAATAATTATAGTTAAAATAATTCAGAGACGAGGCAAGGAGAAGAGACTCACTATATAGTCCTGGCTGGCCTAGAACTTAGATCTGCCTTATTAATATTTATATATATTTATTTGTGTGTATGTACATGTGCATGTATGGATGTGTATGAGTGCACATGTGTGCATGCATTTGCACGGGTATATGTGTGTGTGTGTGTATACAAGTGCATATGTGGATGTGTGTGAGTGCACATGTGTGCATGTATGTGCATGGGTGTATGTGTGTGTGCGTGTGAGTGAGGACACCTGTGTGTGCACGTATGTGTGTGTGAGTGAGTGAGTACACCTCTGTGTGCACACACACGTGTGTGTGTGTGTGTGTGTGTATGTATGTGTACTTGCATGTGTGCACATGCATGTGTTTTTGCTTATGTGGATGTCAGCAGACAGCTTTATTACTGGTTTTCTCTTTCCACGGTTCCAGTTGCCACTCTGGCACAGCGAGCACCTTTGACCCAGCCATCTTGCAGGCACATGGGCGTCTATCCATCTGCTGATTGGTGTTTTGGTTGCTTCCGGCTCTTGGTAATTGAAAGTTTCTGTGGACGTTTATGTATTAACTGTCACGGTGTCCCATGTTCCCTTTCCTCCTGCTGAGTACTCAGGAGAGAATGGCAGGCCCCATGGGGGGTAGATGCTATATTCCCCCATTCCAGCCGGGCAGCCTCAACCTTGTGACCTCTTCCTCAGCCTCTTGGGGCCGAGATGACAGGCAAGCTTTGTGTTTGCGGTTCTCCCTGGGTCAGTGTCACCCTCCCGGAGAGGACTTGTCCCGGATAAGCACAAGATGCCCTGATGTGTGCCTGAAAATGCAAGGGACAGAGATTAGTTAGAATAAGTTTTTTTTAAAGAAAAGCAAGCTGGGGTTGAGTGCACACCTTTAACCACAGCACCCTGGAGCCGGAGGCAGGCGGACCTCTGTGGGGTTGAGGCCAGCCTGGTCTACACAGTGAGTTCCAGGATAGTTAGGCTACATTGTGAGATTCTGTCTCAAAAGACTCTGTGTGTGTGTGTGTGTGTGTGTGTGTGTGTGTGTGTGTGTGTGTGTGTGTTAAAACAAAACAAAACAAGCAATAGCAAACTTTCTGACGACTGTTGTACTAGTTCTGAGAATTGCATATGTGCATACAATAAAATATGGTCATATGTACTTCTGATCTCTGACCTTCAACTTCATCAGGTCTCCCCCCAACATGACTCCCTCCCCTTAACCTCAATATATATATATATATATATATACACACACACACACACACACATATTCCAGTTACTGCTGCCCTTGCTTGCACGGGTATAGGGTCAGTAGCCACTTATTCCATAAAGAATGTTTTCCCCTCTCCCAACTACTATCCATTGTCAATAATTCCTCAGGAAGGAGTTGGGCTGACAGAGCCTCCCCCATCTCTCCCCTCTGTGCCTAACTGTTCGTGGGTGACCTCAGCTGTGAGCTCATGCATCTGGGAGCTGTACTGTGTCCAGAGGTCAGCAGGTCACATTGTCCCCTCCCGATCCCCAGAGGTCAGCAGGTCACAATGCTCCTCTCCATCCCCAGAGGTCAGCAGGTCACAATGCCCCTCCCCATCCCCAGAGATCAGCAGGTCACAATGCTCCTCCCCATCCCCAGAGGTCAGTAGGTCACAATGCTCCTCCCCATCCCCAGAGATCAGCAGGTCACAATGCTCCTCCCCATCCTCAGGGTGTTACATTCTTTCGGCCTCCTCTTCCTCCATGTGCCCTGAGCCTCGGTGGTGATGGGGTTAATACGGGTGTCTGTCTGGGGCCAGTCGTTCAGTCTCCTGTTCTCTGAACTTTAACCAATTATGCATCTTCCCATTGAACCCACTGTGAAGAGAAGCTGCTCCAACTAAGGCTAAGAATAGCCCAGGTGTTTTGGAACCAGGAGCTGGATGGGTATGGAGAGTGGACTAAATAATCTTTTTTTAAAGACTAAATGATTATGGGGGAGGCACGTGTGTCTTATGCATATGTGGCCAGGGGACAGCTTCATGTGGTCTGCTCTCTCCTTCCACCTTTACATTGGCATGTCCCTCTTTCTGACTCTGCAGGACAGATGTTTTCAGTATTGGGGATGGAGCGCTGGAGCACCAGCACGCGACGTGAAACGAGTGCTCCATCCACAGCCGAGCCACAGGCTAGTCCTCCATTTTCCTTTTCGCAGCACTGTTTGAGCTAATTCAGTGAACGTTAGCATGTGCTTGTTGTGTTTTGTTGGTATGTTTGAGACAGGGTCTCACGTAGCCCAGGCTTACCCTGGAAATGGTTGTGTAGCCAAGAAGAACTTTGCACCCCTCATCTTCACACCCCTCTCCCACACCCTGAAATTATAGGCCTGTCTCTCCTGACCACACTTGTCCTTTCCTACCAAGGAGAATGTTGACATGGAGGTTGCACTGAATCCTTGAAGTGAACTGTAAAGAATTGGCATTTTAGTAATGTGGAGCTTCCTAACCCTGAGTGCAGGCTAAGGCACGTCATCTGGGCTTTGTTTCTTCATGAGCTCATGCACTGGTCCCTCCGAGCAGCATCCGTCATTACCTTGTCCTCGTTGATTCATCTCGGGGCATTATGTCTCCCCCTTGCAGGTGTTAAGTGTTTTTTAAAAAATGACTTATTTTTATTTTATGTATATTGGCATTCTTCCTGCTTGTATGTTTGTGAGGATGTCAGATCCCCTCGAACTAGAATTAAAGACAGTTATGAGCTGCCATGTGGTTGCTGGGAATTGAACTCGAGTCCTCTGGAAGAGCAGTCAGTGCTCTTAACCGCTGAGCCATCTCTCCAGCCCATTAAGTGGGTTTTTGTATTACCATATTCACTTTCCTTAAGTTACTGGTTCCCAGAACTATAGTTGGATCTCATGTATCATCAACTCACATTCTTTAACCTGCCAATCTAGATTATTTTAGTAACTTTTGGGATACTGTTTTATGTGTAGCCCAGTGAGAGGGTTACTTTGTTGTTTTGTTGTTTTTGAGATGGTTTCTCTGTATAGCCCTGGATGTCCTGGAACTGTAGAACAGGATAGCTTTGAACTCATAGAGATTGCCCTGCCTCTGCCTCCTGAGAGCCAGGATTACAGTGCCTCACTGCTGCCTGGTGAGCTGGGTAGTTTGACTCTCAGCTCCACGAAACCTAGAATCTCCTGAGGATCTTACTGAGGCACTATCTACATCAGCTTGGCCTGTGGGCATGACTGTGGGGCATTGTCTTGGTTTTGGATTGATGTAGGAAGACCTATCCTGAATGTGGGGACATCCTTTCAGGATGTTCAGGGTCTAAACATGAACTATACAAGAGCAAAGAAAGCTAGCTGAGGAGAAGCAGGAAGCAGGTAGCAGCAACCACATGGCAGCTCATAACTGTCTTTAATTCTAGTTCGAGGGGATCTGACATCCTCACAAACATACAAGCAGGAAGAATGCCAATATACATAAAATAAAAATAAGTCATTTTTTAAAAAACACTTAACACCTGCAAGGGGGAGACATAATGCCCCGAGATGAGTCAACGAGGACAAGGTAATGACGGATGCTGTGCGGAGGGACCAGTGCATGAGCTCATGAAGAAACAAAGCCCAGATGACGTGCCTTAGCCTGCACTCAGGGTTAGGAAGCTCCACATTACTAAATATTTCATCATTTGACTGTAGAAGTAGTATGACTAGCAGCTTGAGTTCCTGCCCTGACTTCCCCTCAATAATGGACTCTGTGAAGGGCTCTAGCAGGCCTGAGCAGGGTAAACACAGTCTGAGCATGGCTAACACAGTCAGAGCGTGGCTAACATAGTCTGAGTGTGGCTAACACAGTCTGAGTGTGGCTAACACAGTCTGAGCGTGGCTAACACAGTCTGAGCGTGGCTAACACAGTCTGAGCGTGGCTAACACAGTCGTGGCTAACACAGTCTGAGCGTGGCTAACACAGTCTTAGAGTGGCTAAGACAGGCCCAGGCCTGGCAAACATGGCAGACAGGTTCTCCCCTTTTACCACCTTTTCTCTCCCTTGTTGGAAACCATTACACTCCTAAAGCTAGCCCCAAAGGGTTACTCCCTTATTTGGCCACCTTCCTCTTCCTGAGGCTGACCACCAAGGTCTGAGTCTCAAAGTACTGAAGTCCAGCAATTACCGGCCCGCTTTGGCCCGCCTAATTAACATACCCAATCAAAATTATACAACTCGTCCTAACACAGGGGTTTCCCCTTTCTTCCTTTAGAAGTTGTTGTTTGCCTATGTGCCAAGTCTGTCTCCTCTCTGTCCAGAGGCAGTCCTTTGTCCTCTTCCCTTCTCCCTCATCTCCTGTCTTTGTCTTTTATTTCGTGCCCTTTGCCTCCCTGGAGCAGATAAATCTCCTTTGTGCTGGGGCATCTTGACTCAGCTTCGAGGTCCTTTCCCTGTGACCTGGAATTGAAAGGCCAGGGAAGCCCTCTCTCCTCTAAGTGTCTGATCACGGCTGCAGAAATACAACCAGAGCACCCAGGCTATTTCCAAACCTGTGGCCATTTTCTCGCCTCAGCCCTCTGGGTTGCTGGGATTACGGGCGTGTGTCACCACACACGGCTTCCTCTTGCTTTGTTGCTCTGCTGAGGAGTAAGGCTGAGTAGAAGCTTCAAGAGTGGCCCCTCAGCTGCCCATGTCAGTAGGAAGTGTCCGCTTCTCACTCTTAGGACAGCAGGACAGCCACCTGGGGCCCAGGTGTCCTTTATCACAGGAGGCGGCCGCCGAGGGTCCCACTTTACCCCTGCTGCTGACTGGGAATGGATGTTGAACTTTTGCACAGGCTGTTTGCGCATCTATTGAGAGAAACATTTTATTTATCTATTTTAAAATTTTGGGGTGTGTATATGTTGAGACAAGATTTAACTTTGTAACCCAGGCTTCTTGTAATTCCCCATCAGCCTCACAAGTATTGAGGTCACGGGTACACACTACCAGGCCAAGCTCCATTCATTTAAGATGGTTAATAACTTAATCTTTTTAACCTGAGTTTTAATCGTCAACCAACTTTGCATTCCTGGAACACAGCTCATTTGGCCGCAGCTCCCTTTTTATAGCATGGCGTTAGCAATAAGCTCAGCTGTTAACTGTTAAGTTGTTCTGTTTCGTGGTTTGGTCACAGGCTACAGAAGTCGCTCAGGGTGAACCGCTTGCCTGGTGCCTGGCACCTGTGAGGCCCCTTATCTTCCACACCATAAATAAGAGGATGGATGTTTGTGTTCACCAGGGATACCGATTCTGGTTCTGATTCACAGTTTTCCTTCACTGGGTTTGCTAATGGGGCTAATGCTGGCCTTGTAGAATAACGAGGGGAAATATTCCCTTTATTCAGCATTCTGGAAGAGGTTGTTTAAACTGCTGCTGTTTCTTGATGAAGCATTTAGCAAAAATTTACTAGCAAAGGTGTCTGAACCTGGAGTTTTCTCTGTGAAAATCATTGTAAACTTCTTTAATAGACTCAAGACTAATTAGAATTAGTCAGTCTCTCTCTCTCTCTCTCTCTCTCTCTCTCTCTCTCTCTCTCTCTCTTTCTCCATTTCTTCCTTTTCTATCTCTATTGTGTAACAGGTTCTCCTAGATTGGAACATTTTCTCCTGCAGGGAAGCTCCTTAAGCAAGAAAGTAAACCACTTAAAGTCAGGAAGTTCCTGAAACTGACCAGATTCACCAAAATCCTCCCTATCAAAATAAACTCTCAGAGGAGTGAATTTAAACCACCAAGAAGACTCTTAGGAGAAGAAAAAGCTGAGACTCGGACTCGGATCAACTGCTGGGAAGAAGCAGAAACCAGCTGAACTGCTTAGAAGAGGTTTAGCAACTCTCCAGCCTATTGAGCTGCCTGTAGGCTGTGCAGTGGGCTCCAGGTTCCCAGCTTTTGTGAGCTGTCACCCATGTTGGGTGGGCCTTGATGATGCAGCTGTCTTTGAGTCATTTCTGCTCCTATAACTCCTGACCCATGTCCCTATCAGTAACCCCACTAAAACTCATCGGTTCACCAAGTTGGACTTTGGTACCATTTGTAATTTGGTGTTGTAGCGTCCCTTTCTGGGGTGTGTTGTGTCCTTAGGCGATGTTTTGTCACACAACACTCTTTTTATTTATTTTTACTTGTTTGTGTATGAGGATTTGCCTGCACATATGTGTGTGCATCCTGTGTGTGCTTGATGCCTTTGGAGGCCAGAAAAGGACATTAGATCTCCCTCCAGGTACAGGAGTTGCCATGCGGGTGTTGAGACCCAAACCCAGGTGCTCTCCAAAAGCAGTCAGTGCTCTTGACCACTGAGTCATCTCTCCAGCCCCTTCGTTTAAAATTGTTTACTTTTATAAGGGTTTTGCCTGCATGTATGTGTGTGTGGTGTGCCTGTACTTGGTGGCTATGGGGTCAGAAGAGGGCACTGGGACTGGAGTTAGGTGAGAATGACTGTGAGCTGCCATGTGGGTTCTGGGGATTGAACCTGCGTCCTCTGGAAAAGCAGCCAGTGCTCTTAGCCACTGAACCATGTCTCCAGCCTCCTTCCTCTCCCCCTCTCCCTTTCTTCCTTCTCTATGCTGAAGAGAGAGTCCCGGGTCTAGTACATACTGGTCAAGCACTCCACCATTATGCCATACCCCTAGTCTTAGCACCTCTAGTGACTTTTCTGTCCTTTAAGAAACTCGTTAGTTTCATTTGGGAATCAAGTTTATCGGTTCAGGATTGCTTGTAACAGTGGCTTCCTTGCTGACTGTGGGGTTTGTACTATTGCTTCATCTCTTATTTGCCACATTGGCTGGCACTGCTCCTCATCATTTGCATAGCTGCGTTGTGGGGTCCCCATAGTCCAACATAAATCCAACATTACTCAAACACCAGGTCAATGCAGACGACAAAAATGTATTGTAATCAAGCAAATACTGATTGATCAAGGCCACAGAACAGACTCGGGAGCCGGACTATGACCATGAAGAGAAATTGCACAGCATATTTAAAGGCTGAGACCACAGAGCGAGGGAGAGTGGGGTGGGCTATCACACTGTCCAATCGTGTTTTACATAAGAAGTTGAGCAAGGGAATCTCCATCAGTCAGGATAAAAATAGGTTTCTGAGCTGGGGAACATGACCTTAGCTTGACCTTGCCAGCAAGATGGAGATGCTGTCCCTGAGATGGCTGGACTCAGACAACTGTCTCCTTACTGCAGAAGCTGTTCAGACATTGGGAAGTCCCTAGCTCCCCTATGGCCTGGGACCTTGAATTTAGTTCCCCCCATGATTAAGTGGAGTCTGAAAATGAAATGGTTCTAGTGCCTGTTGCCACCAGCTAGAGGTTTAGAATTTTATTGATTATTCTAAAGAATCAGCTTAAGCTTTTACAGATTTTCTTTATTGTTTTTCTGTTTTTTGGGTCTCTTCTATTTGTCATTTCCTTCGTTTTGGCTGCTTTAGGTCAAAGTCACTCTTTTAAAAAATTCATACCCCCCCAACAGGGTCTCACTGTGTAGCACTGGCTAGCTTATAACTTGCTCTGTAGATGAGGCTGGACTTGAACTCACAGGTATCTGCCTACCTCAGTCTTCTGGGTGCTGGAATTAAGGGCGTGTATCTCTATATCCAGAGTCTAGATTTTTCTTTTTTACTTTTTCTTAAAAGTAAGATTTACTTCTGTGTGTGTGTGTGCAGATGTGTATGTCTCTCTCTCTCTCTCTCTCTCTCTCTCTGTGTGTGTGTGTGTGTGTGTGTAGACCAGAAAGGGCTTTCAGGTGTCTTCCTCTGTCACTCTCTGCCTATTCCTTGCAGCCAGGCAGCTACCCTGAACCTGAGAGCATGTCTTCTTGACCAGGCCTGAAGCCAGCAAGCCCAGCCATCCTCCTGACTCAGCCTCTCCTGGAGTTGGGGTTACTGGTGTGCAAAGGATGCCTGACTTATTATGTGTGATCTGAACTCTGGTCCTCGTGATCATGCAGCAGGCATTCTGATTCCTGTTACTGATTTCTAATTTAGTTTAATTCCAGGACGATTCTCAAACATTGCTTAGAAGATTTCAATCCTTTAACATGAATTCCAATAACTAAGGCTGGGGACCTCTAGGGGAATAAACAAGTGGGGGTCTTTGTGTATGTGTGTGTGTAGGCATGCACGATGTGGTCTGGTGATGGTGGTGTGTATGTGTGTGTGTGTGTGTTTTGTGTGTGTGTGTGTGTGTGTGTGTGTGTGTGTGTGTGTGTGTGTGTGTAGGTCAGAAAACAACTTCCCACCATGCGGGTTCTAAAGATCAAACTCAGGTCATCAAGTTTGGTAGTCATCTGTTGAGCCATCTTGCCGGCTTAGTGTATGATCTTTTCATGAACCATGAGAAGGTTTAAGCAAAGGGTTTGAATTCTCCTCCTCCTCCTCCTCCTCCTCCTCCTCCTCTTCCCTCTCTCTCTTCCCCATTTTCTTTACCCCTAGGTCTCATTGTAGGCCAGCCTGGAACTCACTATGTATCTCAGAGATTGGTGTCTAACTTGCAATAATCCTCCTGCCTCAGTCTCCAGTTACAAATGTGTGCCCCCATGCTTCTCTTCAGCTGGGCTTCTTAAGTGTTGTGGCAGTGGTGTGGTGATGGTGGGGAGGGGGGCTGTGTGTGCAGGGACGGGGTGGGATAGGGTGGTTGTGTGTGTGTGAGGGGGCACGATGTGAACTTCAGGGGCCAGTTCATGCTCTGAGCAGCATCCAGAGCTAAGGAGGCATAGATGGACTTGGAAGTTTCAAGGAAATAAAACAGTCTAGTGTGTGAGCGGGTCCCCTCAGGACTGAAGGACCACATGTAGCTTCTGCTGTCTTTAACCTAGTAGATTTCAGTTCCTTGCCCATCAGCAAGCAAGCAGGCCACATCTTCCACAGAGCCAGAAGTCACTTAGTACTTCAGGGCTTGTCTCCCCCAGCTCCTGGATATTTATTTTGTCCCTGGGTGCAGGTCCCTTGTAGCCCTGTGTGGTGGTAGGGCTGTCCTCTTTGGGCTGGGACTATGATGAATTAAACTGCCATCGATCTTGTCTGTCTAGTGTTTGGGCCATATGTAAACCCAGAAGAGGCACGAATCTCTCCCTCACCAATGAGCGACAGGAAGCAATTAAAGCAGTCCCTTTATTGTAATAGTCACTGCCCCTGTAGTACCCAAGGCAGGCCAGGACAGCCCGGGCTGGATCCCAGCTCCTTCAGGCTTCCTCTGGGGAGTGCCTGGAGATAGTGCACAACCCCTGCACCCACACATGGCAGCTGTTAGCATACTGGTCACTGAGCTCTCGCCTGAGCTAAGAGCAGTTGGCCCCATACCCAACCCTGGGGGACAGGTGCCTTCCTTCCATTTCACAGTGAGGACATGATGGGGAGTCTGAAGGGCTAATCTCAAGTTGGGGTGTTGAGTGGAGGTGTGGTGTGGGCAGCCAGGTTGGTAGGGTGGAGACTGTGTTTAGGAAAGAAAGAACTGGAGTGAGAGCTGCTTCTAGCTACAGGAGGCATCCACGTTGACCGCCCTGTCAGGGTGAGCCCCTCTGGTCATCCATGTGCTTCTTCATTTGGATTCCGAGAAGAGACCACCTCCTTCCCCAGAGGTTTCAGCCAGCCACTGGTGACATTTTTAGAACCAGGTGTTTCCCATAATGACCACCTCTTGCTAGCTACCCCTGGCTGTGGATGATCTAGAATGATCCAGAAAGAAAACACTGACGCATGGGAAACACCAGGACTGACAGGAGTGTGAACATTCAGATACCCAATCCCCCTGCCCTGAAAGCCCTGTGCCCAGAACTGTGCCTGAAACACAGTGGGTACACAACAGAAATGAGTTAAGTGACGTAATAAGTTAACGTCATGGTGATGAAAGTCTGTGATCCCAGACACTGAGGTAGGAGGATTGCCTGGAGTTCAGGATCAGCTTGATGTAAACAGTGAGCTCCAACCCAGGGAGGGTGCACTGTGAGACTCTGACTCACAAAACCCAAAGCAGCGGGCAGGGGGTGGCTCAGCTGTTGAGAACTCTGGCTGCTCTTGCTGAGGACCTGGGTTTGGTTCCCAGAACTCACGTGGTGATTCACAACCCCCTGTAACTCAAGTTCCCAGGGAGTCCAATGCCTCTTTCTGGTCTCCTCAGACACCAGGCCTACACATGGTACACATACACGCATGCAATCAGAACGCCCATGCAAGTAAAATAAAATAATACAGAAATAATTTTCAGTACGTTTCCCTGCCTTCCCGCTGGGGTCCTTAGATGAGCAAAGTTTACCTGTCTGAGCTGCCGTGCCCTTAACAGGGAAATTGGTCAGCAATACACTGTCGCTTTGATACGGTGCTGTATTAAGACAGTATATGGCTTAGAGATGGAGTTCTGGTCTAGCATGCAGGCCCAGCACTGAATAAAAACGGGGAGGGGCTGACTAAGTACCAAAGTACCAATTACTGTGGTGATTACAGCTGTGACCTTGGTTCCTGCCCAACAGCAGAGGTCCCTGTGGGCCCAGGGATACAGCAGCTGTAGGGACAGTACATCCAGTGAGACTAGTGAGAGCCACTCTAGATTAATCCGTCTAATCCCAAAGATGACTCCTTTGACTGCCTGCCTGCCGCCCCTCGGCCCGTGTATGTGTGTGTGTGTGTGTGTGTGTGTGTGTGTGTGTGTGTGCATGTGAGTGTGTGTGCGTGTGCGTGCACGTTGTAAGCATGAGTGTGGAGGTCAGGGTTCATCCCTGAGTGTCATTCCTCAGGGGATGTTCATCTTAGTTTTTTGGTTTTGTTTCCTGTCTCCCTATGTATCCCTGGCTGGTCTGGATCCCAGAAATCTACTGGCCTCTGGGATCAAAGGCATGTGTCATGTGTCACCATGCCATCTAGCTTGTTTTTTGAGACAGGATCTCTCACTGGCCTGGAGCTTGCCAAATAGGCCAGACTGGCCAGTGGGCAAGCCTTGGGCATCTGCTTGTGTCTGGCTCCTCTGTGCTGGGATTATCAGGGCATGTCACCATACCCGCTTTCCCCCGACAGGTTCTGGGGACTGAATTTAGATCCTCTGGCTTACAAGGTGAGTCCTTCACCCACTGCCTTCCCGGCCATGTTTTCTTTTTCCTCTAGCCCCCACTTATCATCTGAGGAAAGCAGAAGCGAAGGAGACGTTGGTTATGAAGCACAGCTGGGAATTCCCTCTCTCCCTTCCCTGCTCTCGGGAGATCATGTCAGATGTCTCAAAAGTGACTCGGCTGGAGTTTGCTTTTTAAGTTAGACTTCCTGGCTAGCCATCCCCTGCCACCCACGGGTCTCTACATTCCCAGCACTAAGATAGTATAGGGCGCCACCATACCAGCCTTTAACACACGTGGGGTCAGCCAGGCCTTGCACTGTACCAAGCTGTGCCCTCTCTACAGCTATGACTTTTTTTTAATCACTGGGATTGAGGATGGCTATGTAAATGCAGTGCCACCGAGGCATACACTGGGGCACACCTCCAGCCCCTGTAAGACAGGGTCAGACAGTGTGGGAAGACAGGGACTGGTGTGCATGGTGGCACACACCTTTAACCTAAGCATCCAGGAAGCAGAGGCAGGTGGATGTCTGTGAGTTCAAGGCCAGCCTGGGCTACATAGAAACCAGTTCTGAGGATAACACCTGAGGTTGACCTTTGATCTCTGTACATGTTTACACGTGTGAACATACACCTCACAGGTAAGGGACCCATGAACTGGCAGTTTCAGTGTGATGTCCCCATAAGTTTGAGTGGCTGTCTGTGGAGGATTAGGTGGGCCTTGCTGAAGGAATACGTCCCTGGGGTGGGCTGGGAGGTTGCAGAAGATCCCTACCACCATTCTAATGTGCCTCCTCTGCTTCCTGTGTGTGGTTGCCATGTGAGTTCTGGGCACTTGGCTTTCAGCTGCCTGGGTTCCGCCACCCAGGACTGTGACCCTCTGCACCATAAGCCATTAACCCTTCCTTCTTGCAGCTGTCTTGGTTATGACGTTTTACCATGGCAACTGTAGCTGCATTGGAAAGACTCTGTCTGAAAATTTTCTCAGTGCTCCACATACTGCCCTTGGGTGGGAGGAGGTTCCGTGGCCCAGTGTCAGGCACGGTTCAACCTGCTCCCCACTCAGACCTCATTGGCTGCCAGTAGGGGCCATCTCTCTGCCTTCCTCCTGGCTATCGCTGTAGTGAGAGACACAGGGCCACTCTAGCTCAGTACGTTGACGTCAGCTGCATTAACAAGCAAGAAGACGCTGGCATGGCAGGTGTGGTGGCACCTGGGAGGCAGTGGCGGGTGGAACTCTAGGGGTTAGCCTAGTCTACACAGCAAGTTTCAGGCAGTTCAGAGGCTACCTAGTGAGACTGTCTCAAAGGAAGAAAAAGGAGGAGCACATTAGCTAAGATGCAAAGAGAAAGGAGAGGAGGAGGAGAAGGAGGAAGAGGAGGAGGAGAAGGAGGAAGAGGAGGAGGAGAAGGAGGGAGAGGAGGAAAGCAGCTGTACTGCTGCCGCCTGACGTGATGGCACTCACCTGTGACCCCAGCAGCAGGGAGGTAAGGCAGGAAGACCAGGAATTCAAAGCCATCTAAGGCAGCGTAGGGAATCTGAGACCAGTCTGGGCTACTTGAAACCCTTCTCAAAAGAACTGAAGCCAAAAGTCACAAGAAACACATATACCTTCGTGCGTGTGCATGTGTGTACACACACACACACACACACACACACACACACCACCCTTCCTGCTCACTCAGGTCCAAGCCCTGGCTGTGTTACTGTGTACTCTGGGCAACTGCTTCACTTCTCTGAACTCCAGTTTCCTCCTCAGGAAAATGCTCAGGGCTTTGTCACAGCCCAGGCAGAACTGAAGTACTGTGGCTGTAGCTCCAGTGCAAGGAAAGAGAGAGGAGTCCTGGAAGGAGGTGGTGTGGCCGGGCAGCAGGACTCTGCCCTGGCCTCCCTGTGCAGCCTCTTGTCTCACCTGTGGCACCAGGATATTGGCTAAGATGCAAAACCCTGTCAGCGCCTGGGAGTCCACCAGGGTCATGTGGTGGCCCAAGCACCTGAGCAGTGGGGTGGCTGTGGCATGGCCTTGTGAGTCCACTGCACTACAGAGGGTCTGCAAGAGGCAGATGTCTCTGCCTATACTTTGCAGTTCTAGGCCCAGGCCATTGCAGAACAACGCTAAAGAGCTGCTGTGGGCAGAGACAGAGTGAGGTGAGTGTCACGGAGGGGTGACTCCAGCACATAGCATCATCCTACACTGGCTGCCTGGACCATTGGCAGCTCAGAGTCCTGCCTGTCAGAGGTAGGGAGTGACTTGAGGTGAATGCAGGACACCTCTCCCAGAGCCAGGCTTGTTCCAGGGAAGGTAAGAGCAGAGGGACCTCAGAGGGGTTTATGCCCCTGCTTCTGGGAGCATGTCCCCCAGCTGGGGATAGCACCCCAGGGCAGATCCACAGGGGCCTGGAGGACCTCCCAAGCCCCCTGACTCAGTCCTTCTGACAGAGTGGCCACACACCCCAGCTCCACAGTGCTTGGATTCAGCATTGACCGCTAGGGGAAGTTATTCCGCATGCACCATTGTAAAAGTCTCCCCATCCCCATCAAAGACACCAATGGCTTTGCCAGGTGGATACAGCCCGGGCTAGGGCAGTAGAGGCGAACCTCGTGTGACAGTCTGCAGTGTGAGTGCTGACCACGGAGGACTGGAAAGGATCTGGAGCCTTAGGAGGGAACAACAGAGAGTTGTGGGCACCAGCAGGGTTAGAACTTCAAAGCTTCTGATTTGAATAACAAAAGACTCTGTGCAGGCCCCTGGGGGAGCCAGGAAGCCTTGAAGGGGGGAGGTGGGCTTTGGATGTTGGCTTCCTTCTAATTTATCAAGAAGAGGGAGGAAAAAGAACCTGAGGTGAAAGATTGCAGAAAAGGCACTTGATCCCGTTCCTTTCCTTCAGAGATGTTTTATTTGTGGTTACAGCCATAAGCGGTCAACCATAGCGCCAGACAAGCCCTTCCCTCCTTAGATCTCGGAGCTTTTTTGGCTTTTGGTTTTGAGAGGGGCTCACGTAGCCCAGGCTAGCCTACCACATCCCGTTGTTTTTATGGTGCTGGGCATCAGACCTGGGGCTTCCGCCTGAAAGGCGCGAACTCTACCCACCGCGCCACACACACTTCCGCCTCGGTTTTGGTGTTAATGGAGACCAGGTTCCAGGCGAATCAGAGGTTCCTTCGGATGTCATCGCTCACTCGGCTTGCTTACAGGGGCCCGTGCTAATCACCAACGCCTCTCAAGGCAGGGCCTCTCTGTGCAGGGCACGGGTGACAGATCAGTGGCAGCACGGCACAGGTTCTCTGGCGAGCACAGGATCATGGAGCAGATCCAGCACAGATCCCCAGATCACAGGCCTTGCTGACTGTGACCTCACAGGCCTTGCGACTGTGAGAGGGATGGGCCTGCCTGCCTCCGTGCCAGGTCGTGGTACTCAAGTGGACGGAGCAAGGGCTCAGTCTGGCCTAGGCCTCAGTGCGTGAATGGGAAGGGCAGCCGAGGTTCCCTCTGACTTCTGCGGCCTCTTCTGCAAGCCTGGCTTCCGGAACTGGATGGAAGAACAAGTCGCTTGTCAGGCACTGCACAAAGCCCTGACTTTCCTTCTCAACTCTGATGACTGGCACCATGGCTGCCCACCCTGGCCAAGCTGGCCCCTTACTGTTCTCCAGGGGCTCGTTCAGTCCTCTTGTACCTCGGGCCCTTCTAGCGTGCCATGAACTATCTGGCCTGCTTCTGGTAGCTGCTCCTGGTACCTCCACAGGGCTCTGTGGCCTCTGTCCTCTGCAGAATATCTGCCGCATGTTTTCTTAAAATGGCTAGTGTCAAATAACAAACTCATTTCCCTGGGGACATTGAGGAGTTCCATGAGGCATGTGTGAGGCACACGGGTTGCGATCCCGGGCGAGACGGTGGTAACAGTGGTATTGTGATTGGCGGTGATGGTGGGAACAGTGGGCATGGCAACAGTGGCTGAGATGGTGGGGATGGTGATGGTGAGGATGGTGATGATGATGGTGATGGTGATGATGGTGGTGGGGATGGGGATGACGGTGATGATGATGACAGTGGGGATGGGGATGATGGTGATGATGGTGATGATGGTGGGGATGGGGATGACGGTGATGACTGAGGATGGTGATGATGATGACGGTGGGGATGCGGATATAGGCAGTGCATGTGATTGGTGATGGTGGTTTTGTAGAGATTCTGATGGTGATGTTATGATAGTGTGGATGTGGTGAGGAAGAAATCTACTGTGGTAGAGGACATGGTGGGACCCAGAACCTTCTCATTTTCCAATGAAAGGTGAGAGTATTGCTTGTTTCTGTTTTTAATAACTTGTTTTAAGTGGGGTTTTTTTTTTTCTTTTCTTTTTTTCCGGAGCTGGGGACCGAACCCAGGGCCTTGCGCTTGCTAGGCAAGTGCCCTACCACTGAGCTAAATCCCCAACCCCGTTTTAAGTGTTTTAATGCTGGTTCTTAAAGGCTTTAACCTCCCTTGTAGCCCATCACCCACCAGAGGTAGTAGGAGAGAAGGATGGGAAAGTGGACCTGTTTAGAAAGGTTCTTTGGAGCAACTCCCGTCTGTGTTGTCTGGAAATCGGCAGTGCAGGTCAGCAGGCAGCGGCAGCTTGATCCACTCATGAACATTTCATGGAAACACAGCAGTCTGATTCGGGGTAGCGAACGTCAGTCAGCAGTGGTGGCGAGACCTAGCAGAGACAGCCAGGCCTCAGCCTCAGCTGGAGTCAGCAGGAGGGACCAGCAGGAAAACAACTGACTTTCCAAAGGACCTTAAGTTCCCACTTCAGTCCCCATTTGGCAGGAACCATAGGCTTCTGGCCGAAACATTCACAAATGGTGAATGTCTCTGTCTTCCCGTGGTTCCCAGTGGGATGTGTCCGGCTGGACAGTGAGACAAAGAGACCCCAACAGGTCTCCCACGAAAAGAGGCCTCACCCTGCACTGACCAGGACAGTGGCCAAGAAGGGGGTGAACATGTCAGCTGGAGTCTCGCCAGTCCTACAGGGCAAAGGCCGGGCCAACCAAGGCCATCTGGTCTGTGTGTACATGCTGCCATGATTGTCATGGTAACAGCCTTCCTGCGGGTTGTGGTCCACTCAGCCCAGCCCGGAAAGTGGTAGAGTGAGGTTCAGGCTCTTCCTGCTCCAGGGCAGGAGAAAGAGCAAAGGTTTCCAGGGTACCTCCTTAGCGTGGCTGTGCAGAATGATGCTGGCAGTCCAAAGGCACAAAGGAACTGAAGGCCACAGGGCCACAGCAGTTGGGAGCCAAGGTGGCACCAGCCACAGCCACAGCCACAGCCACAGCACCAGCCCAGCATCATCGGCATGTGCCCAGCCTGTGAAGATGAACACATGGGGCATGGGGATGGCCCTGGGGACCCCACACAGGGTAGCCTTCTCAGAGCTTCTAGAAACATGGAAGGCTTTTGAGCTGGTATTAAATTGAAATGGTAGTGTCTTGTTCTCAGGGTCAGGGCAAACTTGCAGTCAAGAATATGGTTCTGGGGCTGGAGAGATGGCTCAGCAGCTAAAAGCACTGACTGCTCTTCCAGAGGTCCTGAGTTCAAATCCCAGCAACCACATGGTGACTCACAACCATCTGTAATGGGATCTGATGCCCTCTTCTGGTGTGGCTGAAGACAGCTACAGTGTACTCATATAGACATAAATAAGTCTTAAAAAAATATGGCTTTGGTATGGGGCACCTAGGTCTGAGTCCCCTGGGGCTCCCTCAGTGGCAATGCATGGGTGTCCTGAGAGGGAACCCCTTCTGGTTGGGAACACTGGAACTTGCCTAACACCTTAATGCCTTCTGCTCCCAGATAGTTATTCTGTTCTGAGGAGCTAGGAGGAGAAGAAATACTCATAGGTGGGAGAAAAGGCCCCAAACAAAGGCTCCTGCCAGGGTCCCAGCCTTGAGGATGGACTGGCCTGGTGCTTCAGGCTTTGGGAGCACACCGGGTCCTGCTAGAAGAGCGAGAAGCCTGACAGTTTCCATGTTACATGGAAGGAAAAGGGGTGGCTGGTAGAAGGGTGAGTTGAGTGTCTCTCCCAAGAGCCTTATCAGCCTGTGCCCTCAGGGAACACTCCCCACAAAGATCCCAGTGGCAGACTAAAGGAGGTAGGGTTTGTGTGCCCCACAGGAAGCAATCCACCTTGCATTTGATAGCTTGATTTGTTCAACAGAAACAGTGACAGGATTACATGAGGGCATGTCTAGAAGGCCAGCCTGTGGAACAGCTCATGTCACCAAAAGGTGACAGGACAGGAGACAGTTGGCTAAGCTGGCCTTGCTATTGCACGGATGGGTCAGCCCCCAAGCTCACATCTGAACCTGAATCACCAGAAGCACTCAGAGTACAAGCCAAATGACTGAACTCTCTATTTGAGGGAGGGGTCTGGAGAGAGTTCAGTAGGAATATGCTTGCTGCAGAAGCATAAATGTGTAAGTTCAGTCTCTAGTACCCACATAAAAAGAGGGGTACAGTGGTGCACACCAGTAATCCCAATACAGGGGAGGTGGACAGGACTCCCTGGGGGCCAGCTATCACAGTGGGAGACCCTGTGTCACGAAGTGGGACTCAGAGACTTAAGAGCCCCTGCTATGCAACTGTGAGGACCACAGTTGGGGTACCAGCACCCTCATAATAAGCCAGGCATCTGGATCATGCCTGTAACCCCAGCTCTGAGGGGAACAGGGACAGAAGGGTCAGGGTTTGCTGGCTTTGCTGAGAAAATGTGAGGCCAGAGTTAGGGAGAGGATCTGCCTCAGAGGAATAGGCAGGAGCCATAGACGACATCTGATACCCTCTCTGGACTCTGCAGGCGTGTGTAGGCACTTGCACCTATATGCACATAGATTCCTAAATGTTGTCCTCTGACGACCACACACACATCACACACACACACACACACACACACACACACACACACACACACACACACACACACACACACTCACACACACACACACAAACTCACACACACATACACACATACACACACTCACACACACATACACACTCACACACATACATACACACTCACACACACATTCACACATACACACACACATACGCACACACACACACATATACACACATACACACATATACTCACACATATACACTCACATACATACACTCACATGCATACACACTCACATTCTCTCTCTCACACACACACACACACACACATTCTCTCTCTCTCTCTCTCACACACACACACACACGCACACACACACACACACACACACACACACACACACACTTTTCCTTAAAGGTTCATTGCTCCTGACAAATGATCCAAGGTTGGCCCCTGGCTTTCTCATGCAAATATATGTAAACCTTCGTGTCTCTCTCTCTTCGTTTGAGCAGACTATTCCTTGGGTGCATCTGTATTCCCATGCACTCCAGTTTGGTTAAGGAACTCTGCTGAGTGTTCTGCACACATCCCCCTCTGTCTCAGGAAATCCTCTTAGGTTAGTTAGCCAACCTCCTCATCCATGTCACTTTCCACCCCTGACCCTCCCAGGCTTCTGGCTGCGACTGCATTTTGTCTTCAGTCTTTCCCCCGTGAAGAGACCACATCTCAGTGCTCCTTCACATGTGGAGAGGCCAAACCTGCCTTCCCATAAAGACTGGGCAACTGTATAATTGTTTTGTGTGTTGCTGTGTGGTGCATGTGTGTGCGGGTGCATGTGTGCATGAGTGTGTGTGTGTGTAGGTGCATGTGTGGGGGTGCCCATATGAGGGTGCACGTGTGTGGGTGCACGTGTGTGTAGGTACATGTGTGTGTGTGTACATGTGTGTGAGTGTATGTGTGTGTAGGTGCATGTGTGTGCAAGTACACATGTGTGGGTATATGTGTTTATGGGTGCACATGTGCGGGGGCATGTGTGTGCAGGTGCATGTGTGTGTGGGTGCGTGTGTGTGTGGGTGCATGTGTGTGTGGGTGCATGTGTGTGTAGGTGCATGTGTGTGTAGGTGCATGTGTGTGCAAGTACACATGTGTGGGTATATGTGTTTTTGGGTGCACATGTGCAGGTGCATGTGTGTGCAGGTGCATGTATGTGTGGGTGCATGTGTGAGTGTGTGTGTAGGTGCATGTGTGTGCAAGTACACATGTGTGGGTATATGTGTTTATGAGTGCACATGTGCGGGTGCATGTATGTGTGGGTGCATGTGTGTGTAGGTGCATGTGTGTGTCCCTGCTGAAGCTGTAAGCTGACATTAGGCATCTTTCTCAGTTTATAGTTTGAGACAGGGTCTCTTACTGAAGCTGGAGTTCACTGATCCAGTTGGACAAGCTAATCAATGAGTCCCAGCGACCCTCCCGTCCCTGCCCCTTAACACTGTCCACATGCGTCCCTTTTCATATGGGCTCTGGGCATTTGCACCTTGGTCTTGAGTAGCATCTTCCCAACTGAGCCACCTCAGTTAGTCATGCAAGGCTGGGGAGGAGGGGAGCTATGCAGGACAGGTCTGGGGACCTGTACCCTGGTTACAGTCATGGATGTGAAAGAACTGTGGTCAGAGACCCCACCATCCACATGTGGCTCTGTGTCTGTGGCACTGGGTTCCAGGGACTGCCAGTGTGGATGGTGGAGGTGGTGGCTATGAGATGGCAGCTATGGTGTGGGGCCAGGTGGGATGGAGATGGCCCGGAGGCCTCCAGGGTCAGCTTGGCAGGCTCCTCAGAGCTGAGGTTCAGCACAGACCCAGCAGAGGCCGTCCAGGATGGCAGCTGAGAAGTTCTCCAGAAGCAGGTAAGAAGGTGTCATGGGGGTGAGGAGAAGGAAGGTGCAGACTGGCAGGACCCGGGAGAGCCCCACACCCCCGGCCCTGGCCAGAAGCTCCTTGAATATTATGGAGTTGCTGGTAGCCATTGGGCAAAAAAGGTGAGCACTGAGACCTGCTAGTCCTTGTCAGTCCTCTGATGCCACATGCCCCAGGCTCTTCTTGCTCTGTTGGTGCGGACCAGTGAGGAATAAACATTTCCTTGTCCTGTTTCCAGGAGCGTCTTTGGGATGTCCCAGCACTGTGGAGGGAGAGAGTGCTCACTGGGCTGGATGTGGGATGGTAAAGCCAGTACCAGGTTAGGATGGAGAGGCCCGAACCCTCTCTGGCTTCCCTGGAACCAAGAGAGAAAAGCCAAACAGACATTTCCACCCTCCAGTGTAGGCTGTGTTGTTACTGAGTTCTGGCAACAGAGAGATTGGCTGTGGCCGCTCCTTACGTGGGGTCAGTTAAAGTTCAACCTCATCCTGGGCTGCTATCCCTAACTCTTCTCACCCCAGAGTGGGGTGGGGCTGACCCAGCCGGAAACCATCCGCCTCGCCAGACCCAGTGAGTTCAGTGGCTGCTGCTGGCAGTCACGGCTTGTTTACTCACTTGGTCATTTGGGGGTATGTGTATGTGTGTGAGTATTTTCATGTGCGTGTAGGCGTGTGTCGGTCAGAAGATAACCTGCAGGGTTGGCGCTCGCCCGCCATTCTATGGAACCCAGGTATTAACCTCAGGTCCTCAGTCTGCTGTCTGAGGTTGTCTTTATCTGACTGAAATCTTCAGGGTGAAACCAAGCTGCCATTTATCAGACTCTCTCCGAAGTCACCCAAGGGCCGGAGTGGATGCGTATGTGTGGAACTTGCCCATCTCTTTGGTCACCTGAAGCCAACCCATCTCCCACGAGTCCTGAAAGGACGTAGCCAGCCTGACCCTAGTGCAAGTCTGAGCTGTGCGCCTTGGTGGCAGCTGTCCCTGTGTGTCCTCTTCCTCCTCTCATAGCTGCCTAAGAGACAAACAGGAGTTCACCCCCTCCTACAAGAAAATGAAGCTCAGAGAGGGCAGGCAATTTGGCCAAGGCCACACTGCCGAGCTCAAATTCAAACCAGACACCAAAGCCTAAACTTTCCCGATGCCCCGAGGGCAGTGGCTGAGTGGCCCCCAGCTGGTCCCATACAGGATATGGGTCAGAATCTCAGCCAAGTCACAGCCCTGGGTGTCTGAGTAGGCTCTGGAGAAAATTGTGCATGGGTGAGGACCCTGAACTCCCAGGAGCCTCCCTTGTGATTTGGGGATCAATGTAGGGCCTCAGCAGGGGCTCACTGTGCTGCCTAGCAGATCCAGAGAGATGGAGTAACCAGGCCAGAGGAGCGCATGGGAGGTGGTGGGAGAGGGTTAGACCAGCCACAGGGGCTGGTACCTGTAGTTAATCTTGAGGCGTGGCCTCAAATCCCTGACCCTCTGGTTTTTAGTTTGTGAAACAGAGCAGTGTTTGCAAAACAGGCTGGGCTCGCATGCACAGCACTGCCCTGCCCCTGAGCCTCTGGAGCTTCTGCTGTGCTGAGAGTCTCTTGGCTCCAGGAGGCTGAAATCCAAAGCATGTGGGGAGGAATTTATTTCCCTTCCAACTCCCTTCCTGCCCTTTGCCTGTCACGGACTCCTCCAGGCTTGGCTAGCAGAAGGTCAAACCTCCAGGATTTGCCAGAAGGCTCCCGGAATCTCCAACTGACTTCCCTGTCCAAGCCAAGGAATTTTTAATTTGTATTTTCTGCTTTTCTAGGGCTGCTGGGGGCAGGGCCGCTGTGCTGCTGCCTCGCCACCTGGTGGTCACACCCGGAACTGCAGCATTTCTGAGTGCGGGGAGGGGGGGGGCGGCGCCGAACGCGCCCTGGACCCGCTGTGAGGTGAGGAGACTGGGGCCTGAGGTGATGGCTCTCACCTCTCTGGGGTCTCAGTAAACTCGTTGGGACGATGTGAACACCTGTTCTTCGCAGAACCAGGCTCACTTAAGGGCTTCCCTCAAGGAAACCAAAGGCTTTCAGATGACCTTACTAGTTCCTGCCCTCAAAGACGAGGTCTCCTACTTAAAGTGGTGAGGGTAAATGAGAGAATGAACCAATAAATACGTACTTCCACCCCCCCACTACTACCCACCACCACCTCCACCATCACCGTTATAACCATGTCATTGTCATTATCACCACCACCACCATCACCTCCATCATCACCATCACTACCACCACCACCATCACCACCACCACCACCATCATCACCACCACCACTATCATCACCATTATCACCATCATTACCATTATCACCACCACCACCACCACTATCACCATCATCACCACCCTTCCCATCACAATTTTTACCACAACCACCACTGTCACCATCACCCAGCACTACCTCTACCGCTGCCATCATTCCTGTGAGTATCACCATCTTCAGCACCATCGACACATCACCGTCACCTCTGTCACTGCTCTCTCACTACCATCACCATGGTGGCTACTAATACCATCACCGTCATCCTGGGGACCCCCACTGCTTCTCTTTGTCTTTGCCAGCTGAGGCTGTAACCAGGCAGACCGAGCCCTGCTCCTCAGAAGGCAGGGACAGGACACTGCAGCGTCTCTCACTCTGGCGTCCACTCTGCGCCATTCCCAGCCCATCCTGGTGAGCAGACCTGGCAGAAAGACAGCAACAGTCACCACGAAGGCCACCATCTTCCCAGTCAGACCGCTGGGCAGGAGGACTGATGGGCCGTGGGTAGAGCCTCCATGCTGGCTCTTCGCTTTCCCCCTCCCCCTCACTTCAGAGACCCCTGGAGCGCCAGGAGCCCATGCCATACTCTCTTCAAATCCTCTTCAGCTCTTGGCCAGCAGCACTTCAGGTGGATCTGTGTCACAAAACTTCATCTTTTCAAACCTTCCAGAATTCACATAGAAGCTTTTATATATATATATATATATATATATATATATAAAGAAAGATGGAGGAAGGAAGTTTCATACTCAATCCTCAGTCCTCTTTCTTTTTGGGGGACGGTGCAGGGTGGAAGCCTGGTGCCCTACCATTGAGCCATACCTCAGCCCCTGTCCCTCCGTGTGTGTGTGTGTGTGTGTGTGTGTGTGTGTGCGCGTGCGCGTGTGCCCGCATGTGTGCGTATGTGGGGGAGGATGCTGGGTGTCATCATTCTCCACTGTGTTCCCTTGATACAGTGTCTCTCTGAACCTGGAACAAGGCTGTCAGCCACCAAGTCAGGAATTCTCCTGTCTCTGCCTCCCCAGTGCTGAGGTCACAAGTGTTGCTCTACCACAGCTGACATTTTCAAAGTGTTCTGGGTGTGGACTCAGGTCCCTGCCTCTGCAGCAAGTTAAAGGCAAGATAAAGTGTGTTTCAAAGGCAAGAGAAAGTGTGTTTCAGAGCACCATTTCTCCGCAACTCCACCCCACGTCTGTTCTATTTATCTATGGCTGTACAGAGGAACCAGCCAGCAAATAGGAGCTGCTGGGGAAGGCAGCTCTTAGTGCAGTGAGCGTATGCTCAGAAGGCTTGGGGTGGGTGACCTCTCCATGGCACCAGCTGTTGGGCTTGACAAGACATTGGATTCCTCTGAGCTTTGCTGTTCCGTGGACATTTCTCCTGGATGTTAACCTGAGCAGGATCCAGTCCTGACCATCTAGGGTCATCGCGGCATCAGAGGGCTGCAATGAGTCAGCTGTCACACTTCACAAAGACAACAGAAAGCCATGTCTTAGATCAGGATTCCGTCCCAGCCCATGTGAGAGGATTGGATAAACTTTTTATTCCCAAAGTGATCCAAGGGGCACAGATAAGGGATTGGGGGTGGCGGGTGGGGGTAGGGGAGTGGAAATCGAGCAGCAAAGTCTGTGACACTGAGACCTGGATCCTTTTCCTCCCAGGGCAAAGTCTGAATGGAAGCCAGTCAGCCCGGTGTGAGCCTTGTAGGAGGGCTGAGGGGAAGCCAGCAGGTGCTGGGAAGTTTTCCGTCGACTTGACACACGTTGGTGTTATCTGAAAGGAGAGAACCTCCATTGGAAAAAGAAGAAGCCTCTGTGAGATGGAGTTGTAAGGCATTTTCTTAATTAGTGGTTGATGGGGGAGGGGGCTGCAGCCCATTGTGGGTGGTGCCACCCCTGGGCTGGTGGTCCTGGGTTCTATAAGAAAGCAGGCTGAGCAAAGCAGGGGAAGCAAGCCAGTAAGCTCCAGGGCCTCTGCGTCAGCTCCTGTCTCCAGAATCCTGCTCTAATTGAGTTCCTGTCTTGACCTCCTTTAAAGACAGTGATGTGGAATTTGGATTTTGGCCCTAGTGTTCTGTAGCAGCAATAGAAACTGAGACTCAGCCTTGACTGTTGCCCTGAGAAGGGCAGCTGACCCTGTGCTGGGAGCAGCGGGAGAGCTACTGCCCAATCTACTATGTTCAGATGCTAGGATTCATCCATCTGCCAGAGCTCAAAGGGGCACACAGGACAAAGGGTACCTGGACCACCCATCACAGGAGCCCTTGGACATCTGTGTCTATCAGAAGGGATGAAACTCAGGTGTGTGTGTGAGGTGTGTGTGTGTGTGTGTGTGTGTGTTTGTGTTGGGTGTGGGATGCTCTGGCTGGAATGTGCCCACTGGAACTGTGGACTCAGCTCAACTATCCTCTCCCACCTTGGTTCCAAATCCACTGGCAGAATTGTTTTTCAGCCTACTTCAGCATCAAGGATGGAAGCACTGGATGATCAAACCAGAGCAAGGCCAGGGGCTGTGTGATCTAGTTCAGATGGGCAGAAGGAAGGCAAGCCCTCCCTTAGGTAAACTGAGGCAAAGTTTAAGAAACTCTTTCTCCATGACATGACCACAACTTTTATAACAAACCTGACAAGGACTGTCTAGAAGGAGAGGCACAAATGGCACAGAGCCCTAGCTTAGACAGAGGGAACCTTCCACATGAAATGGACATGCAGGAGTGAACAATCTCCTCAGAGATGAACATCAGGTCCCATGAGTACCTCTAGTCTGGCTCTATATCTCGGCTCACAACTCTAGCAGAGGCCTGCTGCTCTACCAGAGGAGGCCCCACCTGCAGACATCCAAAGATTCCTCAGAGCCTGCCCAGCTCCCCAACAGCACCTCAGCATCTCCATACCCCAACCCACACTCCAGCAGAAGTTCCCTGCTCTACTGGAAGGCACGCTAGTATTTAGAACTCCAGAAGCCATGCCACATACAAAAACCCCAACAGAGACAATACACTGGACCTGAGCACTCATAGGTCACTGGAAATATGGCCACTCAGTTCAGAACACCAGCAAGGAAACAAACCAAGGGGGAAAAAATCTAGCCAACAAAAGTAAGTTCATAAATTTGCACCTAAACCTATAAATACCCCAAGGTGAGATGCCTAGACAGCAGTGTAAGAGTAGTTAACAGCAGCAGGACAATGTGGCGCTGTCCATATTTCCTTCTAGTACTTTGTTGGGATGGATTTGTGGATAGTGTTTAAATTTGACTTTGTCATGGAATATCTTGTTTTCTCCACCTATGGTGATTGAAACTTTTGCTGGTTATAATAGTCTAGGCTGGCGTCTGTGGTCTCTAAGACATCTATATGACTGTCTTGGCCAATTACCCTACTATAGCAACCCCTGAATATTCCAACACAGTGGAAGCACAAAACATGGCCTTAAAGCCAACTATATGAAGACGATAGATGTCCTTAAGGAGGAAATTAATAGAAAGCCAAGAAAAACCAAACAGGCGAAGGATATGAATAAAACTGTTCAAAACCTGAAAATGGAAATAGAACCAATAAAGAAATCACAAACTGATGGAATCCTGGAGATGGAAAACAAGCAGGATCTACAGACACAAACATCACCAACAGAATACAAGAGATGGAAGACAGAAGCTCAAACATAGAAGAAATAATACAGGAAGTTAATACATTGGTTAATGTTAAATCTAAAAAAAAAATTTCCAGACACAAAACATCCAGGAAATCTTGGACACAATGAAAAGATTGAACCAAGGAATACTAGGAATAGATGAAGGAGAAATTCCCAGCTCAAAACTCAGAAAATACTGTTAACAAAATCATAGAAGAAAAATTTCCTAACCTTAAGGAGGCCATGCCTTTAAAGGTACATGAAGCATACAGAATAGCAAATAGATTGAACCAGAAAAGAATTCCCCACACTGTACCACACAATAATCATACAGAGCACCACTAAACACATAGAGCAAAGAATATTAAAAGTTGCAAGGGAAAAAGGCCAAGTTACATATAAAGGCAAACATATTAGAATTGTGCTTGACTTCTCAATGGAGGCTCTAAAAGCAAGAAGGGCATGGACAGATAGATATCTTGCAAAAAAAAAACTTGTGCTCCCAAGAATTGGAGAATCTAAGGGAAATGGGCAATTTTCTTGATAGATACCATTTATCAAAGTTAAGTCAATCTCAGATAAATGATTTAAACAGACCCCTAAGAAAATAGAAGCAGTCATCAAAAGTCTCCCAAACAAACAAACAAAAAAACCCAAAACAGAACAAAAACAATCATACTTTCAAAGAAGAGCTAATACCAATACTCCTCAAATTATCCCACAAAATAGAACAGAAGAAATACTGCCAAAATTCACTCTATGAGACTACAGTCACCCTGATACCTAAACCACACAAAGACTCAATAAAGAGAACTAATAGATGAATTTACCTCATAAACATTGATGCAAAAACACTCAATAATATAGTTACAAACCAAATCCACAGATACATAAAAAAGATCATTTGCCATGATCAAGTAGGCTTCATTCCAGAGATGTTCCAACACGAAAATCTGTCAATGTAATCCACCATATAAAGAAATGGAAAGGGGGAAAAAAAACACATGACCATCTCATTAGATGCTGAAAAGTTTCTGACAAAATCCAGCACCTTTTATGATAAGTCTTGGAGAGATCAGAGATACAAGGGATACGCCTCAACATAATAAAGGCAAGTGATTGCAATCAGAGAGCCAACATCAAATTAAGTGGAGGGAAACTCAAAGCAATTCCACTAAAATCAGAGACAAGACAAGGCTGCCCACTCTCTCTGTATATATTCAATCTAATACTCAGAGCAATAAGACAACTAAAGTAGATCGGGGGATACAAATAGGAAAGTGAGAGGTTAAAGCATCACTATTGTAGATGATTTGGTAGCACACATAAGGGACCCCCCATTAGTCCTACAGCTGATTAACATGTTTAGTAAAATGGCTGAATACAAACTTAACTAAAAAAATCAGTCCTCCTTTATACAAATGATAAACAGGCCAAGAAAGAAATTAGGGAAGCGACAGCCTTCGCAACAGTTACAAATGATACAACTATCAAAGGAAGTGAAAGATCTGCACGGCAAGAACTTCAAGTCCATGAAGAAAGAAATCGAAGAGGATATCAGAGAATGGAAAGTTCCCCCATGCTCATGGATTGGTAGGATTAGCATGTAAAAATGGCCTAAGATTAAATGCAACCCCCATCAAAATCCAACACAATTCTTTATAGACCTTGAAAGAAAAATTCTCAAGTTCATGTGGAAAAAACAAAACCAAAAACCCAGGATAGTTTTTCTCTTCAGGTCCCAGGCGCTGCAGGATCCTCGGGTTACTGTGCAGACATGGCCAAGTCCAAGAACCACACCACACACAACCAGTCCCACAAATGGCACAGAAATGGCATCAAGAAACCCTGGTTGCAAAGATACGAATTTCTTAAGGGGGTCGACCCCAAGTTCCTGAGGGACATGCGCTTGGCCAAGAAGCACAAGAAAGGCCTGAAGAAGACGCAGGCCAACAGTGCAGAGGCCGTGAGTGCACACACAGAAGCCACCATGGCCCTCATGAAGCCTCAGGCCATCGAGCCCAAGATGCCAAAGGGCCCCAGCCACAAACTCAGCCATCGGCTTTCATCACTCACCTCAAACTCGGGAAGAGGATTAGAAGCTACACGGCCAAGGGTCATAGGCTCTGTCAACCAAAGCCCAAGGTTCAAACCAAGGCAGAGGCCAAAACTCCAGCTAAGGCCCAGGCTTCAGCTCCAGCCCAGGCTCCCAGGGTGCCCAGGCCACTGTGAAGGCCCCATAGAAAAGGCTCCTGCCAGTGTGAAGACAGACGGACTGCTGCGACAGAGCTACCTACACACTATTTGCAGATGACCAGTGTCCTATGCTGTTTTCACAAATAAACCTGAGACAGGAAAAACAAACCAGGATAGTGAAAACAATCCTGTACAATAAAAGAACTTCTGGAGCAATCACCATCATTGAACTCAAGCTGTACTACGGAGATATAGTGATAAAGGCCACATGGTTTTGGAATAAAAACAGGTTGAGCAATAAACTCAAATCAAGACCCAGACTCTGCTCACCTATGGACACCTGACTTTTTTTTTCTTACAAAGAAGTCAAAATTATGCACTGGAAAAAGAGAAAGCATCATTAACAAATGGTGCTGGTCTACTTGGAGGTCAGCATGTAGAAGAATACAAATAGATCCATTCTTGTTGCCCTGCACAAAGCTCAGGTCCAAGTGGATCAAAGACCCCAACATAAAACCAGATACACTGAACCTGAGAGAAGGGACAGTGGGGAACAGCCTCGAACGCATTGGCACAGGAGGCAACTTGCTGAAGAGATCACCAGCAGTGCAGGCACTAAGATCAACAATTAATTAGTGGGACCTCATGAAATGGGAAAGCTTCTGTATGACAAAGGACACTGTCAATAGGACAAGACAACACCCTACAGAATGGGAAAAGAGATTTCATCAACTCCACATCTGACAGAGAGCTAATTTCCAAAATACATAAAGAACTCAAGAAAGTAGACATCAATAAACTAAATGGTCCAGTTAGAATAAGGAGTGCAGATCTGAACAGAATTCTTGACAGGAATCTCAAGTGGCCGAGAGGCACTTAAAGAAATATTCAACATCCTTAGCCATAAGATAAGTACAAATCAAGGCCATTCTGAGAGTCTGTCTTACACCTGTCGGAGTAACCAAGATCACTCTGGCGAGAATGTGGAGCAGGGAACACTCCCTCCATGGTGGTAGTGCAAACCTGTACAGCCACTTTGGAAATCAATACGGCAGTTTCTCGGAAAACTGAGAATTGATCTGCCTCAAGACCCAGCTATACCATTCCTGGGCTTATATACCCAGAGGAGGCTCCACCCTACCACAAGGACATGCGCTCAGCTATGTTCACGGCAGCTTTATTCATAACAGCCAGTAACCGAACCTGGATGTTCCTCAACCGAAGAATAGATAAAGAAAATATGGTACATTTACGCATAGGAGTATTACTCAGCTGTTAAAAAAATAATACAAAACATTTGCAGGCAAGTGGATGGAACTAGAAAAAATTATCTTGAGTGATGTAACCCAGACCCAGAAAGACAAATATGGTATGTACCCACTTAAAGTGAATATTAACTGTAAAGTAAAAGACAGCCATGCTACATCCACAGACCCAGAGAGAGAGAGAGAGCAAGAGCGAGAGAGAGAGCGAGCGAGAGAGAGAGAGAGAGAGAGAGAGAGAGAGAGAGAGCGAGAGAGCGAGAGGGAGGGAGGGGTAGCATTTCTGTGAAGTTGCCTTTGTATTATTCAGTTATTAATTCTGTACTGGAAGAGAGCTGAGTACCAGTTGGACCTTCATGTTTGTCTTATGGTTCATCACCGGTATCATATTTTGTAAATACTCTTCATCCTTACCTTTTGATTGCCTTAATAGAGATCTGACATCCAACAGCTGAAGCAGGAAAGGAGAGCTGAGCTTCCTGTTGAGATAGGGGCTCTGGGAGAAGAATTGGGAGCAAAAGGATTTGCTAGCCCGACATAGAGGAGGGTGGATGCACACAGGATGAGAGAGAGGTAAGAGGCCACGTGGCAGATGTGGACTAGAACAGGTGGGTTAATTAAGTTAGATGAGCTAGTTGGGAGGTAGCTTTGCTATAGTGCCTAAGCTTTTACAAAAAACTAATGTCTCTATGTCATTATTCAGCACCTGGTGGGTCCAAGAAAGCCCAGCAATAGAGTCCTGGGGGAGACAACTGGAATCACGGGCATCTTGGAGTTGAGCTAGAAACCTAGTGAAATGGGAACTCCCAGGGATCTACAAGGGTGACTGGAGTGGAAGATAAGGCTTCTTCGGAAAGCGGTTGGATGGTGTTTTGCTGGGGCAAACATGTGAAGGAATGTTTAGCTGAAGCAGAGAGAGGATGTTCTGCTAAAGCAAGCATGTGAAAGGACACATGATGAAGAATTCTTTGCTGACAACACACATGTATTGGTCCACCTTACATTGCACAGTTGAGCTACATTTGTTGGGACTACATAGAGAGAAACGCACCAGAAAACTTCTGGTGGTGTGCTGCAGTTTCTTGCCACTTCCATGGACTTGGACTGATTGACAGAGTGATGTCAACTAAAACAGACACTTGTGCTGAGGCAAGACCTGTGGAGGACACGTGATGTTTGGAGGGAGTATAGAAGGACTCAGTGGACAGTGGCAGAGGCTGAGCTAGGCTTGCTTATAGAGCTAGCTGTGCAATGCTTGTTGGTCTTGAGTCTTCACTGATCTTTGCTTCGCTGAGGGAGAGGCACAGCAGAGAACTTCTCCTGGAGTTCCTGTTGACCCTGGGTTCTCCTGCTGTGTCACCATCACTGATTCGTGTTTGCTACCCTGACTCTACCAAACTGAGCTGCTGGTGTATTCGTGAAGTGTTTTTGAGTGGATGGAGCTGCCTCTGCTGACCTGTGAACTGAATGGCAGATTTCCAGACAACACAGATAGGAGTTGCTCCAAAGGACCTTTCTAAACAGGTCCACTCTCCCCAATCTTCCCACCGCCTGCTTCCTTTCTTTGCCATTCCCTCTGGTGGATGGTGGGCTAGAAGGGAGGTTAAAGCGTTTAAGAACCATCATTTAAAATAGGCATTGAAAAAGTTACAGGTGATCCTAAAACTCCTAGTAATGGTGCATATAGAACCTGAACCAACCATCTTCTGTAACCAGGCAAGACTTCCAGTGGGGGGATTGGGATACAAACCTAGCCACAAATCCTTTGACACACAATTTGTCCTGCCTACAAGGCGTGCTGGGGTAAAGGTTGAAATTATGGGAGTGGTCAACCAATGACTGGTCCAGCTTGAGACCCATGCCACAAGAGGGAGTTCACTCCTGACAACACCTAGAGGGTCAGGAACCAGCATCTGGATAGCCCAGAGGCTCAGGATAGAATTAAACAGGACTGGCAATGAAAAAATAAGGAAATGAAATTATTCCCAGTGATATTCTACTGTCCTCCTAGACAGGAGCTGTAGGCATATATTTTCTCAACTACTTAAATAAGCATTCAGCCTCCCCTCTAGCCTATCACTAGAGGTAGTGGAAAAGTTATTAGGATACAGGGGAAGTAGACCTGTTTAGAAATAGTTCTTTGGGGGCAAGTACAGTCTTTATTGTTAGGATATCAGCAGTTCAGTCCAGAAGCAAACACCAAATATGAATCAGCAGCTGCAGGCCAGCCCACTTAGTAGTCACCACACATGAACCAGCAAGGGCAGTCCAATCCAGAAGAAACTACAAGGCTTGCCAACCAGCCCAGTCTGTGGAAGCAGCCAGAAGCCACAGGAACCTCTCAAGAAGTTCTTCAGCGAGTTTTTCTTTATGGCATCACCACAAGTGGAGCTCAGCAATGTAAGGCGAACCAATACATGTGTGTCTTTAGCCAATAATAGAGAGGCAGAGCAAACCAAATCAGTGCTCAAGCTCCTACCATCTGTGTATCCGAACATCATGCATTCTTTCACATGTTTGCTATAACAAAACATCCTCTCACCCGTGTCTGCTTTAGGAAAACATTCTTTCATATGTCTGCTTCAGGAAAACATCCTTTCACCTTTGTGCCCCAGCAAAACATCACTCCAAAGAAACCAGAAGTTTCCACTTCAGGAGCTTAGCATAATCATCATCAGAGAGGCTTCATTCAGCAACTGATGGAAACAGATGCAGAGACCACAGCCAAACAGTAGACAGAGCTTGGGGAATCCTGTGGAAGAGGGGGAGGATTATAGGAACCAGAGGGATCAAGTATGTCAAAACAACCACGAAAAACAAAACAACAAAACAACAACACCCCCTCCCCCAATCAACCAACCTAGGTTCATTGGGGCTCCCAGAGACTGAGCTAACAATCGGGGAATCTGCATGGATCTGACCTAGGCCCTTTGCATATATGTTATGGTTGTGTACCCTTGTCTTCTTGTGATACTCCTAACAGTGAAACCAAAACAACAACAACAATAATAATAATAATAATAATAACAAACCCCAAATAACTAGCACAGCTCAGCATCTTCACAGGTAGCTGTGTAGCAATTACCATCTTGGAGAGAAATGCATTAAGTTCAGAAGTAAGCAACTCAAAGCCTTCAGGAAGTCCCTGAAACTGATCAAATTCACTGGATACTTTCCTTCCCAAGACTATATAAACAGTAAGGACTAGTGAGAGACACTCAGAACAGCCAAGCTACCTGGAAGAAATGGAGGCCAGACAAATTACCTAGAAGAGTCTCAGGCGAGTAGAGTTGTCTGAATGAGACTCTCTCCATCTGGCACTTCCTGTAAATTGTGCAGTAAGCTTCAGGTCCCCAGCTCTCATGAGCCATCACCCATGTTGGGGTGGGCTTTGATGATGCATCTGTCTTTGAGTCATTTTTGTTCCTGTAAGTAACCCCTCACCCACATTCCTGTAAGTGACCCCAAATAAAACCCATTAGCTCATCATTTGGGATTTGGTGGCATGTATGCTTTGGTGTGCTATTGGTGTCCTGTCTGGGGTGAGTAGATGTTTGCTCAGATCTACCTCAAAATAGAGCCATATAACTGAAGAAAGGCCACACTGTCCCTCTCCAGCGCTATGGAGGCATGAACTACATCCAACCAACAGTCATTGGCTTGAGGAAAGCCACAAGAATTCCTTGTTCCTCTTTTTAATTATAATTCAAAAATCCCCAAACCAACAAAGAACACAACTGAGAAATTCAAAGTATGAAATAATTCTACATACCAAAAATAGAAATCAACAAGAGCCTGGTGTAACAATCAAAAGACTACACGACAACTCATGTCATAGGCAGAGGCCACATCCCTAGTCTGTGAAGAGCTTGTAGGAGTAAGAAGCAGGATCTGATCAAGGTGAAAAAAGGAACAAGCCAGTCACAGGAAAGACCATGAACTCATCTTCAGTCTCCCTCCAGAGAAATGCAGAATAAAAGCTAAGCACAGGTGCCGTGAGCTCACACGACAAGGGAGGGGAAGGCCCACATGTGAGACAACCCTTCTCTGTGACAAGTCCTTGGGGAGAGCAGTGGGTGCCTCTCAAGCCATCACCACTGTCCCTTCCCACTGGAGAGCGCTCCCTCCTGGGACTTCATCTGACACAGGTGGCAGCGCTCACCCCAGAGGATGTATGCAAAGCTGTTTGTCTCAGGCTTGCACATCGAAGTCTAACACAATCCAGGAGTCTGGAAGAGGGGAACCAGTTGGCTGGGTCTGTTCAGTAGAATGTGATGCATCTGTGAGGCCCGGACGGGTGGTCTCAGGTCAACGGTGAAAGGCATCCGAGGTACGAGTGGTGAATAGCAAGGTCAAAAGGAGTGATAGGCTGTGTGTTTAACCTGGCTTGCATTTTCAGAAGAAATCTGGAGAGATAGATGAGAGGCAGAAACAGTCGCTTGTGGGCTGGGGGAGGTGGAGGGTGGGACAGGGGCGAGCCTTTTCGCTGTACAGTCTCATTTTCTGGTTTTCGACACGTGAACTTACTGTCCCTTTAACTTTTCCTTTTCCTTCTTTCTTTTCTTTTTTGAGCAGAATTTCACTATGTAGCCCAGCCTGGCCTGGAACTCACTGTGTAGACCAGGCTGGCTTCAAACTCAGGCATCCACCTGCCTCTGCCTCCTGAGTGCTGGGATTAATGGTGTGTGCCACCACACTCAGCCATGTTCAACCATTTTTAAAGTTTATGCGTATGTCTGAAAAGATTTTTCTGGAAGGATAAAGTCTGTGCAAGGCCTGAGCCCATCGCCCATTCTTAGCCCAGTTTTTTTTTCCCTTGAAATTATTTTCTAGTAAATTTCTCACTGTTTCCCAAGAACTCGGGTCCTGATGGCTGTGATGAAACTCATTGTTACTTGAGCCCCATGGTCCATATTAAACAACTCTCAGATGTCAGGTGCCATGCTGGGTCCCGAAGGGAATCGAGAACACTGAGGTACGCCCTGTGGGGAAAATGGTGTAAGACGTTACAGTATGCTCCGGTTACACGGCGTTAGCTGAGCCCAACCTGCTGTGGGCCAAGGTGGAGGACAGTACTGGGGACTTGAGGTAAAAGCACGAGGTTCAGGTTTGAGGAGGGAGGGATGGAGCACGATTGTTCCAGGAAGGCAAGAGCATGTGCAAGAGTCCTGTGACCGTGGGACAGGAGAAAGGGGATGTGACAAGGGAGATGAAGGGCTGTAGGGATGGGTTTACGTAAGAAAGAGGAAAACAGTTCAGGGATTTGAGCAGGGCCCAGTGTGGGCCTGGCTGAGCACAGTGAAGATTAGGCAATGGATGAAAGGTGACATGCAATGAGATGAGGGGACAGAAACATCAGCAGGGTGACAAGTGACCTCATCAAAGACTTCAGAATAGGTTTCATAGTGCCCAGCCAGAACAAGCTCCTCTCTTGTTCCCTTGGCGTCTAGCAAGGCAGAGCAAGTGGGATTCACCAGTAAGAGCACCACAGTCAGCACCTCCTGGTTCTCAGCGGGACCCTCAGAGCAATGTGCAGGCTACAGTGCCACAGCTTGGTGGGCGCCCACATCCACCTTGACCCCTTACCAGCATCTCAGGCAGCCAAGTGTGACTGGGCAGTGAAATGTGACTCTAGCACCCTAGGAACTTTTGCTTTGACCCAGAATGACCTTGAGGGAGTAGTCATGCAACGTGAACCCTGCTCACCCATCAGCCCTGGGGACAGCTAAGGTCCCTGGCACTGGCCACGTGCCTGCACTGCATGTGACAGCCTCACGTGGGGCTTCTGAGAAACCGAGCACATACTCCAAAATCCGAGGGCTGTACCGGAGAGGTGGCTCTGTGTCAAGTGCTTGCCATTCAGGCCTGGGCACCTGCGTCTGAGCTAACACAGACGTTAAGATGGGCAAGGCTGTGGACCTCTGATACCCAAGTGCTAAAGCCTGGACAGATGGATTCCTGGGCCTTGCTGCCCAACCACATCTGACTGAACGGGGGAGTCTCCGTTCCACGAGAGACCCTGCCTCAAAAATAAGTGAGGAGGAATCCAGAAACACACCGAGCATCTCTCCACCTCTGGCCTCCACGTGCACACACATCATCACGTGCACACACACTGGCATACACACACCACACCATGTTGTGTGTGCGTGCACATGCAATCAGGGGTGAGGTGTGATAAAAAGAAAAGAAAAAATGCGAGGGGGTAGGTACATGGATTCATCACACCAGGACCTCATTCAACCCACGTAGCCACGTGGGAACAGAGCCAGCCTGAAATTCTAGAGAGTTTTCTTCCTGTCCCAGTCACATGCTGTCGAGCGGTGTCCTGACTAGGCAAAGCCACTCCAGACCTTTTCCCTGAATGGGCCTTTAGCCTTGGTCTTGGTGACACCTGCAAGCTAGTCTGGACAAGGCGTCTGTCAGATTCTCCAGGACAGTGACGCTGCTATGGGCTCCTCTGGGTCCCCCCAGGAGGGAGTGGACAATTCTGACCCAACTCTAAGTCTTGGTCCAGGACAATCCAGGTCCTGTCACCTGGGGAAAAGCAGAGTCCCGGTTAGCATCTGCCCTTACCAAGACCCTGAGGAGTCCCTGTGCCTAGTGAATCATGAGAGGCGCTGGCCTAGAGCATTCTGCAGAGCCACAGCTGCCCCACACCTCTGCCTATTCTGAAAGGCCTCCTGAACGCCCGAGGCCCCAGGTTTGCTGTGGTTTCCAGCTCTGAAGAAAAACAAAATAATAACCTAGGGAAAATTTCTACTGACCTCCGTCCACCTGAGCCCGATTATGCACTGAGCTGCCTCGCCAGCTGGAAGGAGAGGACATTGTGTCAAAAGCCACATGGTCGGAAGCAAAATCCGTGATATTCCCTGAGTAGTCAGGCAGTACAGCAAGGAGCAGGACAGCACGTGGGGACAGAACACACTGTGTACCAACATGTGTACTTACGAGTGCATGCATGTTTGAATGTGTGCATGTATGAATGTGTGCATATGAATGTATGAGTATACAAGTGTATGGATGTACACACGTCTGTCCCTGTTTCTTTTCTTTTCCTGTGACAAATACACTCTGACAAGAAGCAACAGCTTATGGGAGGAAGGTTTGTTTTGCCACAATTCCACCTTACACTCTGTTGTTGGGGAGATGGCAAGGCAGGAACTTGAGTAGCTGGTCGCATCCCATCCACAGACGAGAGCAGGGCGAAGTGAACACGCCCAGCCTACCTGCTCACTCGCTAGCTTTCTTCACTCTTACCCTCAGCTACACAGCGCGTTCGAGGCCAGCTTCATCTACACAAAACCCTGTCTCAAATAAGACCATATATAACTTAGTTAAAGATAATATATGGCTAAAAATTGCAAACGCCCATTTGAGCTGCTGGGGAAATGACGGTGCCCACAGACTGGCTTTGTGCAGGATGACCACCCGACCACTACATTTGCTTACAACAGAAAGGGCGCTCACAGAGCATAAGAAATACAACGAACCACGCTGCAGAAACACACTGGACGACTCCAGGAAGACAGCAGTGAGTGGAAGGTTGGGGAGCATCAGTGGGAACCCTCCTCTGGGGTCTGCGGACCTGCAGACTAGGGGCTGCCCAGCCAAGCCTGGCTGTGACCTGGGGGACGAAGCTTTCAGATTTGGGTCGACATGGAACGGCACCAGCGCTGCCTCCTTGGGCCTGGGCCTCCGTGTTTGTTTGGTCTCTGTGAGGTGCATCTGGATGCTGCCTCAGGCCCTGGGCTTGTCACACCCTGTCTGGGTGACACTGACAAGGACAACTCTGTCACCAGGGCCTGCAGGAAGCTTCCTGACACACTAGATATTTCATGTTTTATCAGACAGTCTTGTGCATCCCTAACCTGATTTCTTGTCAGTACATCATGCTTCCTTAGCCCCCAAGGCTGAGGACCAGGGCCAACATGTGGGTAGGAAGATCCAGTCATGAGGCCCAGGCAGAGACACGGAGGTGACCAGGGAAACACGCTGGGGGCTGAGGTCACGCTTCTTCTCCATCAGGACTGTCCTCAGAGCCACAGGGGACAAAGGGCCTTAGGGTAGGATTTGTCCCTGTGCATAAGTGCATGTGTATGTGTATGTTTACGTGGGTGCATATTCATGGATGCACATGTATGTGGCAGCCTGTATTAGTCAGGGTTCTCTAGAGTCACAGAACTTATGGGTAGTCTATAGATAATAAGAGAATTTGTTGATGACTTATAGTCTGTAGTCCAACTCCCCAATGATCAGCAGCAGCTGCGAATGGAAGCCCAAGGATCTAGCAGTGGCTCAGTCCCACAAGACAGGCAGGTGAAGAAGAGAGAACCTTCCTTCTTCCAATGTCCTTATGTAGGTCTCCTGCAGAAGGTGTGGCCCAGATTAAAGGTGTGTACCACTACACCTGGATCTGGGACTTTCTTTGTCCCAGATGACCTTGAACTCAGAGATCTCCTTGCCTTGGTCTCCCGGGATTCATAGCCACTCTGCTTCAAGATCTCCATGCCAAGATCCGGGTCAGAAACTTGTATCTCTCAGCCTCAAGATCAGGATCAAAGGTGAGCCTTCCAATTCTGGATTGTGGTTCATTCCGGATACAGTCAAGTTGACAACCAGGAATAGCCACTAAGCAACCTGAGGTCAACTTCAAGTGTCACTCTTCAGTCACTATCTACTTTGGTTCTGTTTGGTCTTGTGTGTAAATGGGGTGTGGAGGGAGTTGCATGCATGGCACAGCTCATGTGGGGAGGTCAAATGACAATGAAAGAGGGCCAGTTCTCTCCTACCATGTGAGTCCCAGGGATTAAACTCAGGCTGACCTTACACTCCTTTACCCACTGAGCCATCTCACTGCCTTTTGCTGTAGTGTGTGTGTAGTATGTGAATGCATGGGGACATATGTGTACCACAACATGTAAGAAGAAGTCAGAAGAAAGCAGGTGTCGGCTCTTACCACTTTGTTTGTGGTCACTGCTGTGTAAGCCAAGACAAAGTCATGAGCTTCTGGGTTTCTTGTCTCTGCCCCCCATCTCAGCACAGGAGCACATGGGTTAGAGATGTGTACTGTGACACACAGCTTTATGTGGGCCCTGGGGATTTGAGCTCAGCTCCTAGCACTTTTGTGGTGAGCATTTTACCCACCTCCCTTGTCTCCCAAGCCCCACCTTTAGAAAACACACACACGCACGCACGCACGCACGCACACACGCACGCACGCACACACAGATTCGGCTGGCTGGCTAGCAAGAATCCTCCTGGCTCCTCCTCCCCAGCGGCCCCCAAGCATGGCTTTTTTCTTTTGGATCAAACTCAGGTCACTGGTCTTACACTGGACGTGCTTTATGACTGAGCCATCTCCCTAGCGTCTGTGGCTAGGATTTGAATTTGGGGTTCTCTGAGGTCCCAAAAGAGGAAAACCACCAGGTTCACTTGATGGCCCTCAGCTCTTGCAGGGTGTAACGTCCGTCCTCTTGCTGCTGGAAGAACAGACACAGAAAGCACACACTCCTCTCTAGAGCTCAGACCTGCAGCCAAGGTTCTAAGTGGCCAGCTCTCTGGAATCCGGTGCCAGGAATACGCAGGATCTCCAGTGCCTCCCAGGTTCCCCTGTGGCCATCGGGATCCCTATCCCCGAGGTTTGACACAAGAACTTTGTCCTGTGGTCCCCTCTCAGCATCCTTTCCCCCTGGGACTTGGCAGGGGAAGGTGCTGGAATCCAGGAGGGAAGTAAGCCCCAGGTTGGCAGTGCTGGAAAGAGAAATTGTTTCTGAGCCCCTTGGTGCTTCTGACTTTGCTCTGAGCATCTGTGTCTCCTCCTCCCCACCCCCCGCCACTACTGTTCCAAAAAGAGAATAGGAAATTCTAGAAGACCTCATCCTGAAGGGGAGGCTGGCCATGCCTGTTTCCTGCATCAGTGACCAGAACTCCCCTAACTCAGACTGGGCGGACAGTGACAGCCACATTTCATGCTGCCGCTCCCCCTGAACCCTTGATGGCAGCCAAGGACTAGCTGCCCTAGTCTGAGGAGGGGATCTCTGCCCCCAGAGCTGTGAGTTTATCTTGTCAGACATCAGGGGTTTTCCTTGATGATGTGGCTCCCACTGTCCCTGGGACTCAGGGGACAAAATCCTATCATTCCCTCTGTGACAGCACTAGGCAGGTGAAGGCTGGCCAACTATGACGACGGATGGACCATGAGCTAGGGTTCTGATGGGACCTCACAGCACAAACAGGGCCAATCAACCCGGAAGCAATCCCTGGATCTGCCACTTAAAGTTAGCCATACTGTGCCTCAGTTTCCCCATCTGTAAAGGGGGGGCATTGGGCTGACCTCACAGCCTGTGGATGGATACATGTTCAGTTTTCCCAAATTATCTGAGCAACAGAAAAGGCTACGGCTAGGCCAGGAACAAAGATAACATTCTGAAGACACAGAGGGGACTGGCCCTGCCCCAGAGTCTTGCTGGGCTGGTGTCTGATCCCCACAGCCCCTCTGATTTCCTTCTGGCTTCAGGCCACCGTACTATGGCTTAGTTCATAGTTTCTTTCAGTCGACTGACTTGTCAATCAAATGTCTCACACTGGGGCACAGAGATGGCTCAGAGGTTAAGAGCATTAGTTGCTTTCCCAGAGGACCTGAGTTTGGTTCCCAGCACCCACAAAGACAGTTTGCAATTGCCTGTAACTCCAGCTCCAGGAGACCCTGCACACACATGGTATACACGCTCATGCATACATATGTGCTAATTAAAAAATAAATGTAAATCTTAAAAAAAATTCTTACACAGAACATTGCTATCCACAGCCAGGCCTGAAAACCACAGCATCAAAATAGTCTGAACAGCTCTACTCACCAGGTTCCTTACTTTTGCCTGATGGTGGGTTTTGGCTGGTTGTAGCACTGGGATGGAATCACAGGTCAGCAGGCCACCCCACCAGTCTATCAGCTCCTTTCCTTTCAGGAATAAAACCATAAGCAACCCCAGGTTAATCCACTGGAGCACTCGTGCACTCTCACACACAGACACACAGACACACACACACAGAGGGAAGTAGGAGAGAAGCTGCTGAGAGGAAAGGGCTCGGAGCAGGACAAAAGAGAGTGGTGGGGTGAACATGACCAAATGCATTGTGTACATTTGTAAGCATGTTGTAATGAAGCCCATTGTGTACAACCCATACATGCTAATTTTAACAAAGAATCTTTAAAAAGCAACTAAGAGTCATTAAGAGTCTGGATGTGATGTCTGAGATGCAAGCTCGTGATCCCAACTCTAAGAGAGAAGTTCGAGGTCATGCTTGGCTACACGTTTTGAGGCCAGCCTATGAGACCCTGTGGAAGTGAGGGATGGCGGTGGAGTGGTACAGGGAGGGACGGAAGAAGGAGATAAAGAAGGAAGGTAGTTATCAAAGGCCAAGATGCTCTCCTGCTGGTGAATTCTAGGGACAAAAGTACTGAAAGGTATTAAGCTCCCTGCCACTTGAAGGTGCGTGTGACTCTCTGTGACAGGTCCCAGTTTCATCCTCACTCTGACCTGGGGACCTCGGCGAGCACCAGGGAGAAGTGCCCTCTGCAGTGTATGAGGTCCAGGCCTCCTGGCAGGGAGGGGTCGGGAAAGGAAGGAGCCTCCTGTTCCAGGCTGGATGATAACCTGGGGTCCCCTGGGAACTACAGGTATCCTGCTGCCTTTGGCTGAAGCACAGGCTCCTGAAACCATGGGGCTGGAGCGGTAGGGCCCTGAAGAAACAATCACTAAGTGGCTTCAGATGTGGCAGGCTGCTCCCATCTGCCCTTCACCACAGTAGAGGACCCGTGTGAGCCCAGATCCCTGTGACATCCTAGAACCCCCTCACTGATGGAGCTCACTACCCTCATTCTTTGTCAAGACCCTCCTGGCGCGAGGGCCTCATTGGCCTACCCTGAGCACAGCAGCAAACATCCCAGGCACAGGCTGCAGAGATGCTGCTGCCCTTGCAGAGAAGCCAAATTCCCCTCCCATTATCCACATCCAGTGGTTCACAGCGACCTGTAGTTCCAGCTCCAGAAGGCCTGACCTCTGGCCTCTGTGGCACTGGAACACACACGGACACACACGGACACACACGGACACACACAGGTGATGCAGACACATACAAAACTTAAAAAAATAACAAAATAATTTTTTAAAGTCCATCCAGAATCAGATCCCAATAGAGTACAGCAACGAATGCTTGTCATGAGGGGAAGTATGGGGGCCTGCCAAAGAGATGGCACTTGGCTTGCAGGCTCTGTCCACCATGTTGTAGAGGCAGCAGGCCCAGTGCCAGGTCTCCATGAAACCTGCCACCTGCAGATTAATGTCCAAACAGCAGCAGGCCATAGGGACAGGAGACAGCAGTGGGCTCACCTGGGAGACACTCTCCCAATGCCACAGGGATGCCTACCCGAGCAGAGAAGAAAGAGCTGTGCACACACTTGAGGCAAACATCCACAACCCTGGATAGTGAATGCAAAGCTACAACAGACAAAGGCCGGGCTGGATGGGACAAGGGGACTTGGCACAGCGAGCATCCAGGACAAACCACACCCTCTGAGTCCATCCTGTGCACTTGACCAGGATTAGACTAGTGATTGCCAGCTGACCTAATTCCCCTCATCCCCAAGTTTGACTAGACCAGCTAGACAAAGCACATCTGACCTGACCAACCACATCAGGACACTTCCACCGCCGCTGAAAACCAGCAAGCTCCCTACGTGCTGTCCCTGGCCTTCCCGCCACAGAGATTTCTCCACCCCTGCCCGCTTTGAGTCTCTGCCCGGTGTGTATGATCCAGGGAGGCCACTCTGAGGCTGCAGCAGATCATGAATAAACAGACTCAACTGGCTTCCATCTGCTTGGTCTTTGCCTATTTTCTCAATAGTGAAAGTGTCAACAAACTTCCTGTGTGTGGTGTAAGGATTTTGGATAAAGCTAATCTCCATCGGGGCTTTTACATGGGGAGCACTCTGGCTGCAATACCAGACTAGTTCTCATCTCACACACTCGGGTTCAGAAAGGGAAAGAAACTCACCAAGGTCACTCAGCCTACAACAGTTGGACCCAGGACTTAGGAGGCCTGGGGGCTAGCCTGGAGTAGCAGCCATCCTGGTGCATGAAGTCCCTGCCCATCCTCCTCCCTGGAAGTGAGCGGGAGGGGTTGGAGGTGGGGGGCTTGTGCTGAAGTCTGTACTTTTTTTAAAAAATGATTTATTTTTATTTCATACGCACTGGTGTTTTGTCTGCATGCGTGCCTGTGTGAGGGGGCAGGATCCCGTGGGACTTGAGTTACACCATGACAGTTGTGAGCTGCTGTATAGGTGCTGGGAATTGAACCTGGCTCTTCTGGAAGAGCAGCCAGAGCTCTTAGCCACTGAGCTATCTCCTTAGCCCCGAAGTCTGTCGTCATCCATACATTCATTCAGCTGAGGAGGAAACAAACGAAAGGCCCTGAGGTAGCAAAGACTGTCCTGTCCTTCAGGAGCTGTGCTGATGTTTTACAGCATAGACTTTTTCTGTTCTCCCAATGGGTACTCCAGTATCCACAGGGGCTAGGGTACTCCAGCATCCACAGGGGCTAGGGTACTCCAGCATCCACGGGGGCTAGGGTACTCCAGCATCCACAGGAGCTAGGGTACAGCATCCATGGGGCATCCACAGGGGCTACTCCAGCATCCACGGGGCCAGGGTACCAGCATCCACAGGAGCTAGGGGTCCAGCATCCACGGGGCATCCAGCATCCAGGGGCTGGGGTACTCCAGCATCCACGGGGCCAGGGTACTCCAGCATCCACGGGGGCTAGGGTACTCCAGCATCCACAGGGGCTAGGGCACTCCAGCATCCACAGGGGCTGGGGTACTCCAGGGGCATCCAGCATCCACAGGGGCCAGGGCACTCCAGCATCCACAGGAGCCAGGGGCATCCATCCAGGGCTGGGGCTTCCAGCATCCACGGGGCTGGGGTACTCCAGCATCCACGGGGCTAGGTACAGCATCCACGGGGCTAGGGGTCCAGCATCCAGGGCTGCAGGGGTGCTCAGCATCCACGGGGCTAGGGTACTCCAGCATCCACGGGGGCTAGGGTACTCCAGCATCCACGGGGGCTAGGGTACTCCAGCATCCACGGGGGCTAGGGTACTCCAGCATCCACTGGGGCTAGGGTACTCCAGCATCCATGGGGGCTAGGGTACTCCAGCATCCATGGGGGCTAGGCCTTGCACTGTGCTGGGCTGCTCTATGTCCACCTGGTGAGCCCTAGTCCCAAGGGCTCTCTCTGCACATGAACCTCAAGACACAGACCTTTGACCCATGGTCGGTCTTCCCAGCCTTGTGATCCTAGACAGCACAGTCAGCATTCTTGACCCTGCTCAGCAAAGTGCTCAAAATAGCTTCTCGAAAAAGTGTAACTTGTAAAAGGTTAACTGCAGAAATTATAAAACGTTGGCTGCACTGTTTGCACCTTTGAACTACATTTTCCTGTTTTTCTTTAGCTTTTTAAGTTTCAAGAATATTTTGGTATTTTGGTTCGTTTTAGCAAAAAAAATGTATCTGCTCATCTGTGGGCCTGTGTAAGCTATGCATATGTCTATACATTATGTAAGTGTGTACCTTGTGTGTGTACAAATGTGTGTGTACAAGTGTTGTATGTATGTGTGTGTGTATATGTGCACATGTATCTATAGTTGCCTTGTGTATGTGTCTGTGCCTGTTTGTGTGTATGCAGTTATATATTTGTGCATATGCACATATGTATGTTTGTACACATTTATGTGTGATTATTTCAGTGCATGTGTACCTGTGTTATGCATATGCACACACATACATATATGTGTTCCTGCATGTATATGTAGCAGGACTTTGGCTACTTCCTGGGTTCTTCCTTCTTCCATCCTTTCAACCCCCGAACATTACATAGGAGAGAGAAAAGGACAGAGGGGAAAGGGACAGCTTTATCATTAGACTGCTCCCTGCTGATTAGGGACATTGATTCCTTGGGCAAGTTTGACCTTCACCATTGGAATATCTAATTTCTTATTATTATTTCCTTTTTGCGCATGAATACATATCAAACCACAACCAACAGCAACCAAGCAACAATCTACCATCCACCCACCCACCCTGCCTCTCAGAGCCCTAGCATTTATATGTCCTCCGAAGAGTATACACAGAGAAACCATCTGCTGCTGACAAAATCACACCCCTGTTAGAGCACAGGGCAAATCATAGTCAGCTGATGTGGGCAGTCTGAAGCAGATCCATATCCCACACCTGGGATGAAATGAAAACATATTCTTATAATATTTCTGTGTTTTTTAAAAGGAACCAAAATTCCAAAATTCTTACTACATGTATGTATGTATATATGTATATTCCTGTTTGTCCATGTTCATGTATATATGTATGCATGGGTACATGTGCATATGTTTGTATGTATATGTGTGTGCATACATACTGTACATGTATGTTCCTTTTGGGTATATATATATAGGTATATATACACATGTCTGTGTGTACATGTATGTATACATGTGTAGTTGTATGTATGTGGTCATGTACACACATGTGTATTTGTACATAGATGTGTATGTGTGTGCCTGTTTATGTATATATGTGTGTGTTGGTGTGTGTGTGTGTGTGTGTGTGTGTGTGTGTGTGTGAGAGAGAGAGAGAGAGAGAGAGAGAGAGAGCGCTGGGGATAGGTAGAACAGGGTATGGTCATTAGACTTTGAATTGGGGCTGAGTGTACCAGACACATCTTTGTAAAGGATCAACAAGCATTTGTGAATGAACGAATACATGAACAAATGAATGAGTCACTGGAGAGATAAGTCATGGAGATACAGATGCAGCAGTGTGCCCTTGCGAGTCCCGCTCACAGCCTCTTTGACATTTCCTCCCTCACTTTGGTCACAGCCCAGAGTTCACATGTCCAAGAAGCCAGAGAGAGCAAGTGAGTTACAAACTTGGGTCTTTGTCCAGGGTTCGCTCAGCTCTCCCTCCCTGAGGAGGCTCTTGGAGCAATGGTTTCCAGCTGAGAGCCAAAGCCTGTCCCCCAAGGCCCTGCATGGGGCCGTCTCTACTGCTGAGTGGTCCATTTATGAAGTAGCCTCCCTCTAGCTGCCTCCCCCAAACCTCCTGGGTCCCAGGGGCGGGTGCCAGGCTTCCGTCCTTGGACCTACCTCAGTCTTCCTTCTTCTCTCTGGGGCCAGCAGCTCCACTGAGAAGAGACACAGTTAAGGGGGAATCACTAATGACAGAGGCTCAGAGTTCTCTGTGGATGTGCCTGGCTTGTCAAGTTCCAGGCTCTCTGTGGAGAGGCCAGTAGCTAAGTGGGAGACTCCAGTGTTTGAGATTGTGGGCGTGATTCAGGGGGAACCAAAGAGGTCTCCTCTGAAGCTGCAACCACCTCTGTCCTCCCCTCAGGTCCAGGAGCTCCCTCCTCAGCCCTGTCCAGCTCCATGCTGAGGTCTGGAGTTCCTGCAGAGCCTCCTGGGCCATGAGGGCAGATGAAGGGCAGTCCCGCAGCAGCCCACCGGGGCAGAGAGAACAAAGGCCACAGCTCCAGAGAGAGCCCAGTGCTATGGGGGGACCCCTGAGGTAGAATCAAGGCCTGAGCCCCCACTGCCCTGATGTTAGCTATTTGCCCTTTGCAAAACATAAGCTATCAGAGCTGTGGCAAGGGCAGCCCAAGTGAAAGCTCTCTTGTCACTGTGGGACCCAAAGCCCATAAATTGACTTCTCTAACCCATGGCTTCAGCACCTGGAAATGGAAGTCCTTCCCTGGGTTCTTTGCAGAGGACACGTGGGAAGCTCAGAGAAAGGAGCCCGGACCCCGAAAACCCCAAGAAGGGACATCGAGAAGCAGTGTCTGGACAACTTAGAGGGGCTCACTGAAGATGTGGGGCAGACTCTCACGGTCGTTAGGGGGCTTTTCTCAGATCCCCTGCCAGATCACTGTCCCAGAGAAGACTGTCCCAGCCTGCACCCAGCCTTTCCAAGATGTGTCTAAAAGTGCAAATCTGAAGGTACATCTGAAGCCCAGTGTGGTGGCACAACCTTTAATCCAACAAAGGCAGGTGGACCTCTATGAGTTTAGGGCCAGCCTGGTCTACAAAGAGAGGCTCAGGCCAGCTAGAGATGCAAACTGAGACCTTGTCTCAAAAAACAAACAAACACCAAGGACCATTTCCTCTGCCTTTTCCTGTTCCTCCCTCCCTCCCTCTGGACCTGGAACCTAGGGCCCCAGCCTGCTGAATAAGCGCTCCCCAGCTGAGTTGTATCTCTGGCCTACTTTCTTCAATTAAATCATCCCTAGCCCCTAATCATTTCTCTTATTTTAAAGATATATTTATTTATGTGTGTAATTTATATATAGCATATAATGTATATATAACATAATAAATAGCATATTCGATATAATTCAATTATTTATATTTGTTTCTGAGCATATGCTACAGTGCCCACGTAGAGGTCAGAGGGCAACCTGTGAGAGTTGGTTCTCTCCTCCTACCATTGAGTCCCGGGGATTGAGCTGTGACCGTGACATTTGACAGTAGTTGCCTTTGTCCGCTGAGCCCTGTCCATTTCCACAAACAGTGTTTCCCAGGATTCATTGCAGATCAGAGCTGCCGGGGGTGGGTGTTTTAGCTTGATCTCATGTAGCCCAGGCTGGTCCTGGATGTGCTATGCAGAGAGCAATGAACCTGATCTTCTGACCCTTCTGCTTCCACCACCTCAGTGCTGGGGCCTCAGGCATTTGCCACCAAGTCTGATTTACGTAGTGCTGGAGACATTTCCCGGGGCTTTGTGCTGGCGAGAGATGCACTCTGCCAACTGAGCTCCATTCCTAGCCTCCTCTCCTTCCTCAAATCAGTGTAATGGCGGTAGCTTTAATGATGGTTCTTAAATGCTTTAACCTCCCTTGTAGCCCACCACCCACCAGCAGTAGTGGGAAAGAGGACCTGTTTAGAAATGGTTCTTTGGAGCAACTCCAGTCTGTGTTGTCTGGAAATAGTTCGGTTCACAGGTCAGCAGCAGCGGCAGCTCCATCCGCTTGCGAACACTTCCCGGACACACCAGCAGTCCAGTTCGGTAGAGTCGGGATAGCAAACACGAATCGGCAGAGACAGCCAGGCCTCAGCCTCGGCTGGAGTCAGCAGGAGAGACCAGGAGGAACACCAGGAGAAGTTCTTGGCTGCCCCTCTCTCAGCCAAGCGAAGGTCAGCAAAGACTCGAGACCCACAGGCAGTGCGCGACTAGCCCTATAAGCAAACCTAGCTCAGCCCCCACCACTGTCCATCCAGTCCTATTTATTCCCTCCAAACTTCACGTGTCCTCCATGGGTCTTGCCTTGGGCGTGTGTCTGTCTCAGCTGACAGCACTCTGGCACTCTGCCAATCAGCCTGAATATGCAGAAGTGGCAAGACACCGCAGCACACCGCCATAATAAGTTTTTTGGTGCATCTCTCTCTATGGAGTTCTGGCAAATGCAACTCAAGTATGCAGTATAAGGTGCACCGATACAGGCCTGTGGATAGCAAAGAATCCTTCATCGTGTGTCCTTTCCCGTGCTTGCTTTAGCAGAACATCCTCCCTCCTGTGTCTGCTTCAGCTAAACCTTCCTTCACGAGTCTGCCTTGGCCTCTCGCCTGTGTCCACTTCAGTTAAACGTTCCTTCACGTGTTTGCCCCAGCAAAACGCCGTCCAACCGACTTTCCAAAGAACTGTTAAGTTTCCATTTGGCCATTTCTCCCAACATCCCAGGGGTATTGACGATGAGGATGAATAGACTCACTGGGCCTTTAAACCCACACTGCACCCGGCGTTCCCACAGGTGAGTGTGCTTACCATTCGGAAGGCAAGTGCCCACCCTGAGGGTGTGAGCAGATGCCTCGTGCTGGCCCTGGCCCTCCTCAGCAGAGCATCTAACCAACCCCAGGGTGAAGGCTGGATCTCTATGTGCTATGACCTCGCAGCCCTTGTCATGAGTGGGCATCTGCCTCCGTGCTTGGCAGTCATTTGCGGCTCCCATTCGTGTCTGCTTCTGCCCGTTTTCCCTGGCTAGGTTGCAGGCTGCTTGCTTATGGAGCCCTGTATGTGGCTGTGATGTGAACTACAGGTATTCTCTCTGCTACTACTCACTGTGGACACTTCTGACCTCTGTTCCAGTCTACGCTATGTTCTCTTTCACATCCCAAAGCGTCTAACACTGCCCGTGCAATAGTGGATAATCAATAAACGCTTATCCCTCAGTGAACGGTGTGAAACCTTCTTTACTGGATGTCTTTACTTGTGACGATTTCAAAGCACCTCTATCATCAGCCCGTTTGTCCTTGCCAAACCCCTCTTCCTACTCTAGCATGTCAAGTACCGTCAGCTCACAGTACCCACAGGCTTCTTGATTCCAACCAAATACAGGTTGAAAAGATTCAGAAGAAAAATTGTCTTGAACCCACACGGACTACTTTTCTTATCAATTTAAAGATTTTAAATTATATGCGTGTGGAGTTGTGCACGTGAGTGCAGTGTCAGTGAACCCCCAGAAGAGGGCCTCAGACTCCCCCTGGAGCTGCAGCTATAGTCTGAGGTGAGCCGGTGAAGCCGGTGCTGGGATGAGCTCAGGTCCTTCGCTATAGCTTTGTGCACTCCTAACACTGAGTCACCTTCCCAGCCCCCGTCTGGTTTCCTAATATGACCTCTATGTAAGCAGAGGAACACGGTACTGGGTGTCACAACTAGGTTACTTGCAAAGACCATGTCATTTCGCACGAGTCACTGGGGCAGCTGTGGATTTGAGTATGCATGGGGTGTCTGGAACTAAATCCTTAAATATCAAAGGGTCACAGTGTTGGAGAGATGGCTCATGGGTAAGAGGGTTTCCTGTGCAGGAGTGAGGACCCGGGTCTCCAACATCATGTAACAGGTCTGGAATGCTACATCTGTGCTTGCCTACAGCGTTGGGGGGTGGGCAGAGACAGAAGGATGCTGGGAACTCGTTGGCCTGGCATCCTAGCCAAATTAGTGAATATCCAGGCCAGCAAGAAACCCTGTCTCAAAGCACTAAGGTGGAGTGTGGGAGAGGGGATACCCAATGTCCTGCTCTGGGCTTTGCATGTGTGTCTGTCTGTAGGGTCACATACATGCAGCACACCCTGCACGGTCATGTGCATGCACCCCACATACATACCCCACCACACATACACACACACACACACACACACAGAGAGAGAGAGAGAGAGAGAGAGAGAGAGAGAGAGAGAGAGAGAAAGACTTTAAAAGAATGAATTTTAAAAATATTCCCATGTTCCTCCAGCTCATTTCCCACTGCATTCTGGGAGACTCTCCATGGAAAGCAGTCTGCCCGGTGGACTATGAATCTATGATGTTGTGCTTTGAATGTGAAATCTCACCACAGACTCTCCTTTTGGGAAATTGCCAAATGTGAGTTGGCTGTGGAACCTTTGGGTGCCGGGCTTAGCTAGAAGAAGTGGGTTACTGGGGGACTGACTAACCTTCAGGGTTCCAGCCTGGCTCTAACTGCCATTGGCTTGCTGCAGCCGCCGCCACACTTCCCCTGCTGTGATGGGCTCCGTCTCTTTAACCTAAACCAAGACAAATCCTTCCTCCCTAAGCCATTTCTTTCAGAGATTTCATTACAATAGAAAAGCAACGAATACAAGGGGTGTGGCTGAGGTCAAAGATGTCTGCCTCCCTCTCCTAGCTCACTGAACACACCACAGAGCTTCATGGCAAGTCCCAACCGTGCCAAGGGCACAGCCTGAGGGGGAGAGGCAAGTGGAGGTACCACTATGCAGCCAACCAGGTCCAGTAGACACAGTGCTGGTGTGATCCAGGTTGCAAAGAATTCTCCCCCTGCAAGGGAGCCTCTAAGGGTGGGTAGCAATGGAAAAGGACTGTTTCTGGGGATGCAGCTGAAGTAGCCAGCAGATCCATGTGACATCCCCACACAGGGGGCAAAGGACACTTCCTTCTGAGGTACTGGCTGCTGGCTAGTTTCCCTAGGAACCTAGCTGAGAGCTCAGCCCGTGGCAAGTGCTTGGGGGATGGGGGGCTCTCAGGGAAAGCCAGAGAAGGCCTTGCCACTGTGGTAGAAACCTGAAGCTAAGCGTGTGGGAGAGTCTGCCCCAGCCCAGCCTTATCCTGGTCCGGCTTCCAGGATCTGAGGACTCTTGAGGCTCGAGGAGAGCTTTCAAGGAGAAAGGCTTTCCAGAAAACATGGAGGAATTTTCTAAAATTGCTTTTAAAGACTCAGTTCTCCTTGATTTTTTTTCCTCCCACTTTTTATTCTTTTAAGAACTGTTCACATAAGCTCTGCCCTCTTAACAGAAGAGCTTCCCTCTTAGGAACAGAAACAGTTGGTTTCTTTCTTGGTTTCATGGTTCTGGGCCCGCAGCCACCACTGAGCTGCACCCCCAATCCTTGTGCACTTCAGCATTTTAACTATAGGTCTGATTTTTGAGCAGTAAATCTCTAGACCTTAAGTCTCTGCGTAACGGAAACTTTATCCTATTAACCGCAGCCCTTCATCGCCCTCCTGTCTTTTGAGCTTGCAGATAGAACTTAGAAACCGTAATCTATGAATAGACGTAGCCAATTTTAACCGTCTTGTTTAAGGGGAGTGCTGATTAATGTTTGTACCATTTAGTTACTTAGTTAATTAAACTCCTTTAAACATTTTAAGCTGCAATCAAAATTTATTATATTCCATTTTCTAAGATTTTCAATTATCTGACTAACGAATCTTCCCTGGTCCTTACCTGATTCTGATAATTCAGATACATTAAATGTACAATTACGGTGATTTTTAAATATTCAAGAGCTGTTTACCAACTTAGTGAAATTTCAACTTGCAATCACAGATCGAAATCAGTGACTTAAGGGCTTATTTGAAATCAGGAGAATGAGTGTGGTATTAACTCTCAGAGTCACCAAACTCTCTGAGACTCCAAAAGTTCCTCAAATAACCAGGCACCCATGCTTCTGAACTTTGCACAAAAACAGACATTGTTCTTGTTCTGTTGTATATTTCTGTACTCGATTCTAAGTTTCCCAAGATTATAACTATTCCCAAATACATCTGTGATCTCTTTGTTTTATTTTTGTTTAGTTTTGATTTAATAGACTTTTTAAAAGTATGTGTGTGAGGGAGATTTGTGCATGTGTGGTGCAGCTGCTGGGAGAGACCAGAAGAGGGCGCTGGGTCCCCTGTCGCTGGGGTTACAGGCAGTCGTGAGCTGCCTGACCTGGGTTCTGGGAACTGAACTCAGGTTCTCTATAAGAGCAGCAGGTGCTCTCAACCACTGAGTCGTTTCCCTAGTCCCAAGATGCCTCTCTCTTAGTAAATGCACAGTATGTTGTAGCACACACACACACACGCACACTCACACATGTGCATGCACATGATGCCACAGCAAGCACGTGGAGGTCAGAGGATAACTTCTTTCTGAGATCAGATTGTTTTTTTCTCCTACCTTGTGGCCCCTGGGGATTGATCCCCAGGTCACTGGGTTTGGCAGGAAGTCCCTTTCCCTGCTGGGCCCTCTCTTTGGCCCTTAGGTTTCTTTCTCTGCTTTTCTGTCCAGTTGAGAGAGGCTTCTGCCTCACCACCATATGGCATGTGGCCAGGGAGTTGTGAGCAGCCTACAGTGAGTGTCAGACCCCACCATGTCCCCATGCCCCATCCACAGGTTCATGCGTTCGAGCACTTGGTCCCTGGCTGCTGGTGCTGCTTCTGGAAACTTCCGGAAGTAAGGTCTTGCTGAAGGAAGTGGATACCTGAGTGGACAGGCATAGCACAGCCTAGCCTTGGTTTTGGTCTGGTCCACTGAGGTATGCACAGACCCTGAAGCTCCTGCCACCATGGTGGATTGCATCCTTCCAAACCTAGGACCAAAATAAACCGTTTCTCCCCGTTTCCTGACCGGTACCTGGCTACAGCCATGGCGAGGTAACACAGTTTTCAGTGGGTCGTTATGGCGTTAGATGCCACCACAGGCTCAGAGCATCCCCAGGCCATTCCAAGGGTCTGGCTGGCTGCTCCGACCCAGCTCAGCTTTCACACATGGCTGTGCTGGCGAGGGCTTTAACCCACATTACTGACTACAGGCGAACAAAGCTGGGATGGGTATGTAATGGTGATGTTTGCATTCGGAGAAGGAAAAGATCATCTTTGTGTGTGCAAGTGCATGTATGTGCAAATAAATGCATGTGTGTGTGCTCAAGTGTGTGTGCACAGGTGACATTAGGACACAAATCCACATTAGATGTCTTATTCAAAAGCTCTGCTTCTTTTTTCCCCACTTTTTTTTCTTTTCTTTTTTTTTCGGAGCTGAGGACCGAACCCAGGGCCTTGTGCTTGCTAGGCAAGCGCTCTACCACTGAGCTAAATCCCCAACCCACTTATTTTTTTAAGACAGGGTCTCACACTGAATCTATACCTTGCTAGTTCATCTAGGCTAGCGGCCAACAAGCCCCAGGGACGCCCCTCACTCCACCTCTCCAGCTTGGGGCTACTGCCCGCCTTTTTACATGGGTCTGGGAATCAAACCCAGGTCCTTGTGCTTGACGTGCCTTACTTCCCAAGCTCCCTCCTCACCATAAAGACAACTTTTTAAAGGTAAAAGGGGACGGGAGGGATGACTCAGTGGTTATGGGCACTTCCTGCTTCTGCAGAGAACCCAAATCCATTTCCCAGTGTCTGCTTTGGACAGTTCATAGCTTCAGCTCCAGGGAATCTGATAACTCTGGTCTCTAATGGCAATACATACATACATACATACATACATACATACATACATACATACATACATACATACGGAAGAAAATCTAAAGGTAAAAAGAAGAGGCCATGTAAGTAATTTTGAAGCAGCTATTCTTACCTACAAGGGTCAGATGGGCAGGGGCTGAGTGGCGGTCTTCCCAGAGCATTTCTGTCTGCATGGTGGCTTTGCTGTCAACTAGGCTGTGATCTGGAGTCTTTGAGGAGAGTCTTAGCAGACCAGCATGCTTGAGGACCTGCCTTCATGGCTCTGTGACGTAATGAAATTAAGTTAGACATCTGTAACCCCTGACAACTTCCATGGTGCTATATTTATGATTACAGCCTTATTATAAAGGACCCTGAAGACGGAAAGCCTTGGGAGAAGGCTGCGTACCTCTGTGTTTGTCACTCTTCCTAGCGTGGCCATGTTGAGGACATCTTTCCCATTATGTCACTGACTCATCTCTTCAACTGACCAGTTGAGAGGACAGTTCTCAAAAGTCCCTTGATAGAGCTGCAGGGCCCAGACTCTGACCCCAATGACTCTAACCGCAGGGGAACACCTCGCCTTCCTAGCTCAAACCAGTGTTCTACACGGGCAGCTTCTCTGAGCCACAGAAGTGCTTGTTGAGGTTTCCTGGTGCAGACTTGGTTGACTGGACTGAACTTGGCTCAATGATTGACTTGGCTCTAGCCTCTCCCCCTCAGAGCCTTGAAGCCCCACCTTTTCCTTTTCTTTTTTCTTTTTCTTCCTTCTCTCTCTCTCTCTCTCTCTCTCTCTCTCTCTCTCTCTCTCTCTCTCTCTCGTCCTGAGGCCTGTCTGTGGCTCCTTTCCACCTTTCCCGGTTCTAGCTGGCTCCTGTGCTCAGGGGTGTTCTTGTTCCTAATAATAAGCCACCTCTTTTTCTCTCACTGTTCATGTATTCCCAGTCCGATTCTTTGTTCTGGGACACAAGAACGGAGGTGTCTCTGGACTCCCATTTACAACAATGGCACTAATGTGGTGGGGGCTGACTGGTTTCAAGGCTCTCCTGGACTCTGCGATCCTTCGGAACGGAGGTGCTAAGCCATCTTTCTGCAGCTCAGCCATGCTGTCTCCAGGCTGTATCTGTCCCTGGGCCAGCGTCATGGTGACCAGGTGTACCTCCCTTTATCCTTCCTCAAGGCTATGGTCCCCTCCCCCATCCTTTTGCGTCCTCTTAATGTCCGGCCTGGCATTCAAAGGCACGGGCTCTAAATGATTCAAATGTGAACCGCTACAGCCCAGTCCAGAGCAGCTGAGGGGCCGTGGAGCGCCCCTCCTCGGTCTAAGTCCTGTGTATCTCCTAACACAAAGCAGGAAAATTGCTGTGAGTTCTAACTTCAGGAAAAATAATCTGCCTGTCTAAAAAGAACTCCAGGAGCCAGCCCCAGGCGGTGGGAAATCCATTGTGATGTTTGAGAAAAGGAGGGGAGGAAAACAAGCTCTGATGTTGAGCACCCTGCCCAGCGCACAGCCGGCTGCTCTGTTTCTCGCCCTTCCTTTGGAAGCCCTTTGTGGAGTGGCAAGATGGGCCCAGCAGGTAAACCCTCTTATCAACAAGCCTTATGACTTCAGCTGTGCCCCTCAGCCTGTGAGTGACCTGGCGGATATGAAGATGCTCTCTCCACAGACCAGACCACTGAATCAGTGCACCCCAAGAAGCAGGCATTTCCCAAGGAGCCTCATGCTGGGAGAAGGAAAGGGTACCAGAGGAAAGAGACTTCCCACAGTTCCAACAGTTCAGCAGCCACTTCGAAGGATGGGGATGAAGCCGTTGCTGGGTCAATGGTGCAAGTCCTTGTTTCAGTTTAAACTTTAATCTCACTCAGAACCCCAGTGGGTTTGGGGCAGTCCCTGGATCTCTGTCCCTCTTCCCTGTGTGGCCACATTGAATACATTCTTTTCTTCTTTTCACTATTAGTCTGAGGATGAGTGGTCAAACTTGTCTTGAAACACCGGCTGTCACTTCCAAGTTTAATAACAGATGGTGGAACAAGACAAGATAGCCAATTCCTGCAAGGTGTTCAGATACACTATGGCACGCTTGGGCACGCTGTTGAACACGAGTGCTTGAACGCACACCCTTTGTTTCCTGAGCCCTCCAAGATCCCCGTGACGACACCTCTCATCTCATGTGAGGTGCAAACATCTCAACTCTCACCTCCAAGTGCTGACTTTTATTGGTGAGCAGTGGGGACTTGGCCAACTTACTGCAGTTTGACTGTTGCTTTTAACAAAATCTCAAACGTTCGATTTTCCCAATAAAGACTTGGGAGCCAGATGCTGGGGTGAAAGTCTGCTTGCTCAGAGAGGCAGAGAACGCACCCAGCTGACCTTCCTCCTCAGCCAATGTCCACCCCCAAAACAGGTCTCCTTCTCCGTGCTGTCTCAAAAACCCATCAAACTCGATGTCCCTCCTCTTTACTTCCTGTATCCCTCTGTCCATGAATCGCGTTTTATTTTCCTGTGTTCACTCCAGTCAGCTGGTTGCTTGTTCCACCTCTGACCTGTGGCTAATCCTGTTCACAGTAAACAGAAAGCCCTTGGATTACAGGTTGTGCTAGGGCTGAACCACTGAGAGACCAGATCTCTGAGTTCAGACTTCGTCTTAGAAAACCTGACCTAAGGTTGAACTCGAGTTAACAGGCCAGTACCTAGCACCAGTTTCCAGGCTATTCTCCAACCAATCTGTTCCTCCAGGTTACAAGCCCGCCCCTGCCTAACAACCACCAATCAGGAGGAAAGTTTATGGTTTGGCTCCCAGCACCAGCCAATTATATTAAAGGCCATTATGGCCCTCCCCAATCAGATGCGTACCAGGCTAGATACCCACGTCTTGCCCCTATAAATGCTTGCCTAAAAATGGGCTGAGGGTTCTACCTTCCCATCCTGCTGTGTCAGGGCTGACAGGGAGCCTAAGGGGTGCTTCTAATAAAAAGACCCTAACGTGATTGCATCAGAGCTCGGAGAGGGAGGCAGACGTCTTAGAACTCACAGCCACTCCCATTGTGTTCGTTGCTTTCCTATTGTAGTAAAATCTCTGAAAGAAGTGGCTTAGGGAGGAAGGATTTGTCTTGGTTTAGGTTAAAGAGACGGAGCCCATCACAGCAGGGGAGGTGTGGCGGCTGCTGCTGTAAGCCAATGGCAGTTAGAGCCAGGCTGGAAGCCTGGTCCCAGCCTCTCCTGTGTTTCCATCCCTCCATCCACCACAGACCCCACGCCCAGCCTCGCAGCCTCTAGCCGGCTTCTTCCCCACCCACAGCCATCACAGGCAGTGTTCCAGTCCCAGATTCTGCCTGATGAGGGAGGAGAGGTAGGAGACCTGCATGGGGAGCAGGGAGGGATGAACAAAATGTTTAAAGTTTCAGTATTTTTCTTAACGACTTGAGAAATGTGCTCTGGAAAGCATAAACTGTGGGACACCCCCCTCGTCTATTGAAATGCACATGATAAAGTGTTCGAACGGTGGGTGTTTGGTGTTTTGAGTTTTACATGTTTGCGCCCCAAGGCTAAGGTCAGGAACCTGTATAGCATTTTGGGGTTCCCCAGTTTCCTCCGTTTCTGCCTTCTCCTCATCCTTAGGATCCCCCCATTTGGATTTCTCTCATCCAGGTCAGTTCTGGCTGCCCAATGTACTCCATAGATCTGGTGTCATTGGCCTGAGTTCCTAGATCTGGATTCTCGTGGCACCATAGGTGCACTATGGTCTGTTGCATAGGTCAGAGAAGAGGGGAGGGGAGGACCCAGGGCACTGAGCCCTTCCAAGTCAGAACTGATTGGATCAGACAAGGAGGGGAGAGCAACTGCACCCTGATAGGGCCCTTGGGCCGATTTCAGGCAGGAACTCACTGGAACCCCAGATCCAGCCTTTAGCAGAGTTAATGTGCAGCTGATCCTGCTTCTAAGAACTTTCCAGAAGAGGCTCAGTTCTGTCTCATCCTCAAAACCCTTCTCCCATCCTAAAGAACCCCTGCTGGAGGCTAGAGAGATGGCTCTGTGGTTTAGAGCATTTTTTGTTCCTACGGAGGACCAGTGTTCAGTTCCTAGTACCCACGTGATAGCTTACAACCATCTGTAACTCCAGTTTCAGGGGAAATCAACGCCTTCTTCTGGTCTCTGGGAGTACTAGGTATAAACACGGCATTCATAGATATACCCAGACAAAACACTTTTTGAAGAAGGAGGAGGAGGAGGAGGACAAAGAGGACGAGGAGGATGAGGAAGAGGAGGAGGAGAAGCTGCTACCCCTAACTTGGGTCAAGAGAAATACCTGTACAAATGCAGAAGGAACTTCTTAGGGGCTGGGGAAATGGTTCTGTTTGTAACCTGCTTGTCATGCAAACACAATGCTCAGTGCAATCCCCAGAACCCTCAGAAAAAGCTTTTAATCCTAGCTCTGAGAGTCAGAGACAGGCAGATCTTCAGGGCTTACTGGCCAGCCAGATTTGCTAAGTTGGTGAACTCCAGATCAGCGAGAGAGCACACCTCAAAAGACAAGGTGGACAGTTCCTGAGACACTGGAGGTTGCCCTGACCTCCATAGGCACATACACCTGCACACACATGGACACATGCACATACACCTGCACACACATGAACACATGCACACACGAAAGGACTTGGCAGACACACAGGATCTTTCTTTATACTTTGTAGCACAAAATCTTACCCTGGGAGATTAGCCTGGCTTTTTGAGGTGAGGCTGACATCGTAACCACTGCGTCCTTATTGGAGACACTACATACAAACCAGGGGCTTGGGAGGTGTCACTTGTTTACTTTGGAGTTGAGAGGGACAGTAAGAGGCAAACTCTCTGGCCATTTCCAGGAAGAGCCAGCCTTGTTGCTACCTTGGTTTTCATTCAGTGGGAGCCACTCCAGACCTAGACCTCCAGAGCTGAAGCACACATTTGTGCTGCATTTAAGCCACATTTATGGCCACTTGTATTACAGCAATGGGAGACAAATACATCAAATAAATGAGGCTGCTGTTTACCGTCAGCTGCCGAGGATTCTGCTTCCCGGCCCATGCCACTGTCACACCCACCTGCTCAGCTGTGTCCCTCATGGGATTGGGTGTGAGGAGTGGCTTAAACCTATCACTCAACCTTGTTAGAGAAGTCTGGGTGTGTTATACTTCCCACAACCAATTAAGAAGCTCCACCCTAAGATGCTGGGTCACCCTGAGAAGGCATAGCTATGTCTACTTCTCTTTTCCCTGAACACATGTCCCTGACCATATTCTCAGAGGACTTCAGTGATATATAGTAGTCAAGGTCAAGTCACCAGAGGCTAGTCTGCATGGCCAGGTGAAGTGCCCACTTTTATACCCAGCCAAACTACCAAGATTGTTCCCTGTCATCTAGAGCACTGGGTTCCTGCTTTCCCAGCTTCCTTTGCTTGCAAGGGCAGAACGTGACTCAGTGCTGTCCAACAAGGCAGGAGCAGGAGTCTTTGGAGTCCTGGGAAACCAAGTGCTTCTGGAATGAGAGAAGCAGATACCTCTAGCCGTCTCCAGCAGATCAGTTCTACCTTCCCTCTCCAAGAACAGAGACAAAGCCTGATTCTGTGGTGGCCACTATGCACCCAAGGAGTGACAGGCATGATGAAGGTGGTGAGAGGAATGTGAACAGAGTCTGGCCCCGATGTCATTAGTGTCTTGGTTACTTTCTCACTGCTGTGATAAAATACTCTGACAAAATTAACCAAAGGGCTAATTTTGGCTTATGGTTCCAGAGGGATGCAGTCCATCACGGCAGGAAAGACATGAAGGCAGGAGTGGGAGGCTGGTTGGTCACGTTGCACTCAGGAATTCTACTCAGGTCACATTGCACCCATACCTAGGAAGTCTCAAATCTCAGCCCCAGGGACTCCTGTCCTCCTGCAAGGCTCCACCTCCTAAAGGTTCCATAATTTCCCAGACAGCACCACCAGCTAGGGACCAAGTGTTCAAACACCTGAGTCTAGGAGGACATTTCATATTTAACCTCATTAGACAACAGCCAGTGTTGGACTTATAGCCCTATGACAAAGAATCTCTAATGTGCCTTAAGTGTTGCCAACTGGATTTTTCCTGCTACTGCAGCAGAATGCACACCTGTCAGCAGGCAGGTGGAATGGAGCCACACAGCAGAAGTAATGGACGCATCACACACAGTGGGGCAAGGGCAGGCAAACCAGGAAAATTCATTTGCTACGTGAACTAGGAAGGTTAGAGTCCTGCCTCACACCACACGGAGCATAAAGTGGAAAATATGTGAAAGGGGAAATCTTTTGAAAATGTATTAGGGGGGAAAATAACAAAAGACTAGAGGAGAGCTAAATATTTATAAATTGAAGAAATAAACAGGAGAAAACACAAAGTACATAGATCATTTGATGGTTGGCACAGAAGCTCCCCTCCCAAATCAGATGGACGCCCCCTCACCCAGTGAATGCACCTCCACTCCCTGAATGCATTCATAACCCCCCCCAAGTCCCCGGATCACAAGATAGTCCTCTAAGGCTCTGAGGGTAAGGAGAGGGGAAAGACATCGAACTGTTGGAAGCAGGCTAGCCCAGCTCTGCAAGAACTGTTTGTTTCCTGAGAAAAACAAGAAACAAAAAAACAAACAAAAACATGAAGGTTTCTGGGGCCAGCCCAGGAGAGAACTCCACAGTCTGAAGGTAATAATTACTTAAACAAAAACTCTGAAACATCAAATATTCTAGAAAAGATTCCACCAGCAGAGCCGGGTATCCCAGCACTCAGGAGGCAGAGACAGATGGATCTCCTCGAGTTCAAGGCCAGCCTGTTCTACACAGAAACGTACAGTGAGATTCTATTCCAGAGGAAGAAAAAACCATCTTGCACAAAGGAACGTAGAAGTGCCTGAGACAACCATCACCGAGGCGGAAATCTGAGCAGCAAGCATGAGCACAGGGGCTTGCGGAATCAGACCTCCATGGTTTGGTACTATGGTGGCAATGGAGACAAAGCCCAACCTGTGGGGAGTAGGGCCAGGGCCCCTGCTTCCTTGAGCCTAGGACCCTGAAGAGGCTCATTGTTTGTGGAAAAGCCTTGGTGGGAAGGATTCGTTTGGTCTCAGAGTTCAGGAGCTATAGTCCATTGTAGCCGGGGGTGGTGTGGGAGACAGACGGACAGACAGATGGAATGGGGACACGATGGCAGGCCTAGTTTTGGGATCAGAGCACTTCCCTGGCTGGGGCTTGAGGTAGCCAGATTTCTCACTCAGAAATCAGAGAGAGCCAGCCTGGCATCTAGAAGCACAGCTATGCCATAGCCTTAAGACCCATCTCTACAGCCCTACGACCAGCTAGGTCACACACTCAAAGGTTTCACTGCCTCTCAAACCACCACCACCAGCTGAGCAGCTGAGGACCAAGGGCTCGAGCAGGCAGGGTGGCAGTGGGGGTGGGGGCAAGAGGGAGGAGACATCCTACCTTCAAGTTCCAAAAGGGACCATAGACTGTGACCAAGTCTCAGCACTGGAACTCAGGACGACTCTTGCCTCTCAAGCAGAGAGACTCCAGGTAAGCGTCCGCTTGCTGGTTCATTAATGGCAACAGCGACTGGGAACACGCAGTGTTTAGAGTGCTCTGGGCCAGGCTGATAGAGGACTGGATCTAAGCGAGGCCATTTGTGGATAAGGAGCATCTCTGGGACACGATTCCATCCCGCGGCAGGAGATCTGAGCTGCCTCAGATACTCCGCTGAGGCCCTGTGTGTGTAGCATTTTAAGGAAACTATTCATACTGCGTAAAGAACAAAGAGGAAATTAGATCAATGAGCAAGAAATAGACATCAAATATAACCAAAAAAGCTTTTTTAAAAAAATCCAGTAACGGGCAGGGAAGACAGCTCCGTTTGTAAAGTGCCTGCCTCAAAAGCCTGAGGACCGGAGTCGGGAGCCTCAGCACCGGGGCGAAAGCCCCAACAAGCCGGTCTGGTCTGGACCAGCTCCAGGTGCAGTGAGACTCTCAAGAACCAAGAAAGTGGTTGTGGAAGACACTTCTGGCTGCCATACGTTCTGCTCACGTGTGTGTGTACATCAACACACCTACAAAAACACTCATATACCACAAACATATTCATATACTCACCTAAAAGAGGGCTTCATAAAATTTCCGAAAATGAAAGCAACAGCATCGTTTAAGACTCAGGGTAGGGGTTGGGGATTTAGCTCAAAAGAGCGCTTGCCTAGGGAAGCGCAAGGCCCTAAAATTCGGTCCCCAGCTCCGAAAAAAAAAAAAAAAAAAAAAAAAGACTCAGGGTAGGGGGCCTGTGAGGTGACCAGCGAGCGGGATGCCTGGAGCTCAGAACCTGGGGCCCACGTGGAATAAGGGGGGAAAACCAAACCAAAACAACTCTGGCAAGTTGTCTTCTGACCTCTACACACGTGCTATGGCGTGCGCATGCGTGTGCGCACACACACACACACACACACACACACACACACACGCACGCACGCACACGCGCACACACACGTACAGACAATTTGAAATAAAATAAGTCTTAGTGCACACCTTTCCCATCACTTGGAAGGCTGAGGCAAGCAGATCTCTGAGTTTGAGGCCACCCTGGTCTATATAGTGAGTGCCAGGCCATCCAGGGCTACACAGAGAGAGCCCATCTCAAACAAAAACAAACAGATCTTTTGAAACAAACTTCTCCTTTCTGCAAAGGAAAATGCATAGGTTTTTGCAATTCTATGGGAAAGATTAGTCCCTCTGCCCCATTTATTCACACTCGAGATGATTTATTTATACCCTCGTGAACTCATGTATATGTATTTTATCCTCTGGGCTATAATTCAACACTACATTATTTATTTTCCTGCTCAGAATGTTCTACTTTAGGCCAGGGGGAATGTTCCCGTGACCCTGTGACCCTGTGACATGCTCCACTGTGTGTCTGCTTTGTCCTTACTTCTGATGCTATAAGATGCTCCAAGCCCTTCTCCTCTCCCTGCTGTGGACTCAGACTCCATTTCTCAAAGGAATGCTGTGTCCTTTCATTGCAGAATGTCACTTAAAAACTCGAATCTGAAGGCTGGAGAGATGTCTCCGTGGTTATGAGCATGTACTGCTCTTGTAGAGGGACTAAATTCAGTTCACAGCATCCATGTTGGGTGGCTTGCAACTGCCTTTAACTCCAGCTCCAGGGGATCTAGCGCCCCTTCTGGCCTCTGCCAGCACTTGCACTCACGGGCACGTACTTAAACATAGATACATACATATAGATGTACTTTTAAAATAATTTTAAAGAACACCCCATATGCTGTATAAATAACAGTGTGTGTGTGTGTGTGTGTGTGTGTGTGTGAGTGTGTGTGTGTGTGTGTGTGTGTGTGTGTGTGTGTGTGTGTGTGTGTGTGTAGCAGGATTTTAGTAGAACCACTGTATCTGGCATGAAGGCATGAATTCCAGAACAATCGAAGTAGCCTTTTTTTGGGGGGGGGCAGTCAAATCATGTGTTTATTGAGTGCCTGTTATGTGCTAAATATTGTTCAGGGGGCGTGGGACCCAGCAGAGGACACGGGGAGCCCTGCCCTCGTGGAGCGTACAGTCTATTGCACTGCTGTGACCTTGGGCAAGTCACTGCACCCCTCGATCGGCCCAGCAGACAGAGCTGGGCGTGGTGCAGATGCTGACTAGGACAGCGCCCTGACCCACCACCCCAGACAGCAGAGAGGGCTGCAGGTTCATCTTTAATAATCAAGTACATGGGGGAGGAGGGAGAGGAAGGAGGCTATAGTAGCTGCTGCTGCTGCTGCTGCTGCTGGGTGGCAGCCTTGTTGGCCAGGTCCTTGGCCTTCTCTGTAGCTGCCAGTGTGGTCTCCTTTGCTTTCTCTTTGGCCTCCTTGGCTGTCTCAACAAGTGTTTTTGAAGGGGCCTCACCTTGTAGCTTGGCCAGGATGTATTCAAAGCCCTTCATTGTCTTGGTCAAATTGCTTTTGAACCGGGCAAGACCAAATTCCTGGACAGCTCTGGAGACGCCAAATAAGCTAGAGGAGACCCAGGCCTCCCAATGGATTTCGGTCCAGCCGCTATTGTCAGAGTTCACACAGTAAACACAACGTTCCTCCACCGCCATCAGCCGGGCGTGGTTGATGTTCCAAGTGAAAGTGATCATGGTCTGGTTCTGTGGGTCCACAACCGAGTCCTCCAGGATGTACACTGAGTGAGCAATGTTGGCGGGAAACAGTCGCTCTGCCCAACGTGGCATCCTCTTGGTCTTGGTCAGGAGTGTCCGGGACAGAAGCTTCTGGTCAGGGGTCACCTCCCGGTGCACTATGTCTTCGGTTAAGACATGTTTGCTATAGGGATTCGGGTACCGTTGCCAGAAGGCAGCGAACACTTGGTCCCAGGAACTTCGGAGCATGCTCTGGCCCAGGAAATACTTCACCATCGTCCCGACCCGGGCGGGCTCAGCACCGGTGCAGCATCAGGGTGAAGAGCCCGGGGGTCGGGGCGGGGGGGCACGTGGCAAGGCGCACGCCCGCTAGGCGAAGTAGCCTTTGATAGTGACAGTTCTCTGAGATTTTGGCGGGTTCTCAGAGTCTTTTGCATAACTTAGTCTCAGACGTGCTTGGCAAAACAGGAAGTCTCTTAGGGCTGAGAATTGCATGGTTCTTTCAAGACAACCCCTAGATCAGATGAAAAGTTTTGTTATGCAGAGATTGACTTGTGAAAGGTTTTTGTGCAGCAATAAAGAAGCTCTGCCAAAAGGGGTGGGGTTTGTAAAGTAAGGGCCCTTCTGTACCTGCCTTTGTTCCCAAATAATGACCTGGGGCCCTCCCTATTAATAAGCTCCTATACTACAGCAGGCAGATACTCAGCTGCTGTAACCCAGCTACTTCCCAGTCACTGGCCTGTTACCTGCCTTCTAGGTCTCACCCTGGCCTCCGTCTTCAATCGATGACCTGGGTCTCACCAGAGACCCTCTCTTGGGCTCTCTGGGTGCCGAAGTCCCACCTTTTTCTCTCCTGCCCAGTGCTAGGCTGAAGATCTCTTTATTGATTAATGAGAAGATGGTGAGGAACAATGTTTTACAAAATACTGAGTCAAGAGTGCTTTATAATAATGACCAGGACAAAATCCACACTCTAACCAGAGTTTTGAGTACAGAAATCAGCAAAAACATCCCCGACAGATGTTCAGTTCTTGAGAGGCTGATTCTCCCACTGCTTGAGAACCTAAATTCACCCTTCAGTGTCTCTATTTGACCAATCATTCCAGGTAACCCAGAAAACCAACATATATGCATAGGCATACATTTTTTGCAGTCTATTTAATAAATGTTTAAACCTCTCCTCTGGCCCGCCACCTACCAAAGGTAGCAGAAGAGAAAAACTACTAGGATACGGGGAGTGGACCTGCTCAGCAACAGTTCTTTGGGGCAGAGTTCAGTCTTCTTTGTCAGGAGTTCAGTCCGTAACAAACACCAAGTGTGAATCAGTAGCTACAATCAGTCCTCTCGTCAGGCAGACACCACATATGAACCAGCAGCTGCAGTTCACTCCTGAAGAAACCACCAGGTTTGCCAACCAGCCTGAGGTGAGGTTGCTGAAGCAAGGGGCAGGCCATTGCAGGAACCTCAGGAGCAGTCTTTGTCGAGTTTCTCTCAATGGTGGCGTTACCACAAGTGGAGCTCAACAACGCTATGCAATACATGCGTGTGGTTGGTGAAGAATAGCAAGGCAGAGCAAGTTAAACCAAGGCTCAGTGCTCTTCTCCACTGTCTGAGGTCATATTTACACACTCTCATGCGTCCTTTCACGTGTCTGATATATCCAAACATCCTTTCACCTGTGAGCCCCAGACAAATCAGACATTTCCACTCATACACACACGCGCACACACACACACACACACACACACACGTCGGTTGTGACAGCCTGGGTGGGAAGCTTCGGGTCACTGTGAAAATTCAAACACACACACTCTTAACTCAGTAGCCCAGGTTTGCTGTGCTCGCCCACCTGTGGAACTACGCACAAGGAAGTGTTTCTTTCCATACTGTTTGTAAAATTTAAAAACCGTAAACAGCAAAATATCCAGTGAAAGGGGACTGGGTTGAGCCTTCAGGCAGAGTGTAATTGTGTGGAGGCCATCTTCATTCTCGGCTTGGCTAGATAAAGAACCGAAGAGGCCAGAGCACTCCAGGCATTGGTCTGCACCCCCATTTTCCTGCATGTGCTCAAGCCCTACGTTCTTCTCAGTTACAGTAAAACCGCCTGGCCTGCGTGAGCCCCATCAAGATCGAGCTAAGATGGCTGCCTTAGCATAGCCTTGAGCCTGGACCGCCATCCTGCTCTCCGCCACACCCTGGGCTGGAGAACTAACTCTCAATGTACGAATTCCCTCTTTGTTATCCTCTGAACATCTGCTCGAGGGTTTTGCTTCAAAGGGAGACTGCTAGTGACCTTGAAGGGTTGTGTTAGCGCCGAGCCTGACCAAACCCTAACCAGTTATTTGTTTGAAACCCCGTTATTTGCACACCCCGTGACCCCAACAGAACCACCTAGGAGCGATTTGACAATCCAAGACTCTGAATGTGGATTGAGGAAGTGAGCCGAGCACCGTCCTCTGCCCCCTTCCCTCCCTTCCCATCCCCCTCCCTCCTGAGCACAGACCCAGCATTACCAGCTACTGCATCCTGCACACCATGGTGGAGTGAAGCCAAAATACACCGTCCTCCCTCAAGCCACTTTGTGTTTTACCACAGCAACAAACAACACATGTTGCAGAAGACAGGAAGCATTTTTGGTACAGACAGAATCTTCTGGAAGGGACATGATTAGGGACTACTTAAACTACAAGTGAGAGGTGAGATTTCTGTGTTGATGTATGAGTTAGCTCCCTTGGTTTTGTGGTGACGAGTTCTTGTAATCCAAGTACTGGGGAGCCAAGGACAGACAGAAGGATTCCTCGGCTCACTGCCTAGCCTACTTTGCAAGCTTCAAGCTTGGTATGAGACTCATACAGCTCCTGAGGAAGGATGCTTGAGGTTGACCTCTGGCCTCTATATGCATGTGCATACACACGTACACGTACATAATGTATTACAGAGGTAGCGGTTGTTATGTCAGCTGGGACTGAGCAGAGGCAGCCTGGAGTAAAACTGTGTGGCAGTCCTTCCCAGGCCCGCCCGCAGTTCCCACCATGGAAACACACAGGGTAACGGGGGTGGGGGGACCTGCTCAGAGACGCTGAGCATGGAATGGGGGTGGGGTTTGTGGGGGGGAACCTCTGTGATTTACAGTGCAGACAAGATCGCAGGGAAAAGGTTGCTTCCACCCCAAATTGAAAATTTACACTTGTTCTGAAAAGCACGCGTTGGCAAGGACGTTCACTTTACAACATTACAAGAGCAATTTCCCAGGGACTTCACCATTCTGATGTTTGAATTACAGAAAGCAAAGCGAGCGAAGCTGCCATCTGACGACGGGAATAAATGTCAACAGAGTGGCGTGTGCAGCCGGGATGCGATTTTTATGGGCAAAATAGTTTCCTTAGAGCATTATCAAAGGCCTGAGATGAGTAGTTACTCTGAATATCCTAATTTCAAAGAAATTTGCCTCCTTTTCTCTGAAACACTTTGTGCTGTCGGAACACACAGGCACAAAAACACTTCATGCTATTAGGCAAATATTTTTTTTTCCCATTTGATGCCTATAAGTCTGCGGGGCCCAATAGCAACAGACGCATGGGGTAGTCTAGTCTGGGAGGAGCAGGAAGCCAAAACTCCAGGTCAGAGAGAGCAACCCGGAAACACTTGGTGGAGCCTCACCTCTCGTGGATGAGAGACCATATAGGCATATATGTGCATATAGGCATATATGTGCATATAGGCATATATGTGCATATAGGCATATATGTGCATATAGGCAGCTGGGATGTTTTGATTTGAATGTGAATTTACCCGACCACGTACAGGCTCACATTTTGGGCACTTGATGGTATTTGGGGGCTGTGAAACCTTTAGACAAAGAGGGGACTTGTGGGAGATCTTTGAAGGTAAAAACCCAGTTCCTGGTTCCAGATCATTCTCTCTACTTCCTGATCCATATGTTGCCATCAGCCACTGCCTCCCTCCATCTTGTCCTCCCAGACGCATAGACTAAATGCCCTAAAACCTTGATTCCAAACACCCTTGCTCCCTTAAGATGCTACTGTAAGGCCTGGGATGAGTAGTTACTCTGAATATCCTAATTTCAAAGCAATTTGCCTCCGGGGTAGAGGTTGTTATGTCAGCTGAGACTGAGCAGAGGTAGCCTGGAGTAAAACTATGTGGCAGTCCTTCCCAAGTCCTGGCCCGCAGTTCCCACCATGGAAACACACAGGGTAACGGGGGTGGGGGGACCTGCTCAGAGACGCTGAGCATGGAATGGGGGTGGGGCTTGGAGGAGAGCACGAGGACATAGGGCCTCAGTGCAGGGTCCATGACCAGCCTGAGGGACCCAGCCACAGTAGTACATGTCGTCACCAGCTGCCAAGAGGTGACACATTTCCACTATTCCCTCCTCCTGCACACGTGCCACATCCCTAATAAAAGGCTGAGATTTTAACTATGGTTCTTAAATGCTTTAACTCCCCTTCTAGCCCACCATCCATCAGAGGGAATGGAAAAGAAAGGATACAGGGGAAGTGGACATGTTTAGAAAGGGTTCTTTGGAGTAAATCCTATCTGTGTTGTCAGAAAATCAGTGGTTCAGCTCACGGAGTCAGCAGCGGCAGCTTGATCCACTCACAAACACTTCACGATACGCCAGCCGTCCAGCTCGGGAGAGTCGGTCAGCAAACACGAATCAGCAGCAGTGGCACTACCCAGCAGAGACAGCCAGGCCCCAGCCTCTGCACAAGTCAGCAGGAGGGACCAGGAGCAACCAAGGCCAACAGGAACTCAGGAAAAGTTCCCAGCTGTGCCTCTCTCATCAAAGGGAAGATCAACAAGGACCGGAAACGCACAGGCAGCGCACGGCCAGCTCTGTCTTCATCATTGTCCATCGAGTCCGCTTTTTACTCTCTCTAAACATCATGTGTCCTCCAAGGCCTTGCCTCAGCACATGTGTCTGTCTCAGCTGACATCACTCTGCCAATCAGCATGAGTCCGCAGAAGCGGCAAGAAACTGAAGTACGTCACCAGAGGGTTTTCTGGTGCGTTTCTCTCTATGGAGTCCCAACGAATGCAGCTCAATACGCAGTGTAAGGTGGACCAATACATGTGTGTCGTTAGTGAAGAGTCCTTCATCACGTGTCCTTTCACAGAACATCTTTTTACTTCAGTATCTACGTCAGGAAACCCCTCCTTCGCATGTTTGCCCCAGCAAAACACCATCCAGTACAACTGACTTTCCAAAGAACCCAGATGTAGTTCCCATTTACGCTCCCCTCTTCCTTTTTCTCCACCCAGAGACAGCCTTTGTATCCCCAGCCCATCCGCTTTCCCTGAGTAAACCCCCACATGACACCTGCTGCAGGTGTCACTTCATGGGTCTCACTGCTAAGATCCAACACTGGGGATGAATGTCAGCTGGAGCTGCTGTCTTTGCCTGAGAAGAACCTCACGCCAGCCACTCAACTCCCATGGATTGAAGGAAGTACACTTTGGCCATGTATGGCAAAACAGAAATACACAGAACCTCATCTCTTAGCTCCTTGCCTTTATCTCTGTCTATCTTCTACAAATGAATTGACACAAACCTACACACACTCACACACACACATTCATACACACACACACACTCACACACACACTCACACACACACACACACATTCATACACACACACACACTCACACACACACACACACACACACTGGGGTAACCTTTTTAAATGTATTTTCAACTGTTAATCCTGTACCAGCAGAGAGCTATGTCCTGGCAGGATTCTGGTTTTGTTTGTGGCCCACACCAGGTTTTCTACTTTGTAAATGTCCGTCCTTCCTCACCTGCCTAAAGGTAATCTAGAATTGCATCAGAGGTGGTCTTGCTACTGATTGGTTGTAATAAAGACCTGACAGCCAATATCTAAGGCAGGAAGTACCAGGGCGGGACTTCTGGGCAGAGAGAGAGCGCGAAGCGGGGAGAAGAAAGTTGAAATCGGGGTGGGGAGTGGGGAATGGAGAGTGGACAGAGGGAACGCACACCAAATGGTGGCTCACAAGTGTAATTCCAGTTCCAGGGGATCCAACATCCTTTTCTGGCTTCCATGGGTACTAAAGGCATTCGATGCACAGTCCTACATGAAAGTGAAAAGTGCATACACGTAAAATAAAATAACAATAGAAAAAATAAAGAAAAATGTTTCATTCAAAAACAGAATCCAGGGGACTGGGAGACAGCTCAGTGGGTAAAGTGCTTGTCTCATGAGCACAAGGACCTGAGTTCAATCCCGAGAACTTACAGAAAATGCCAGTATGGAGGCACCTGCCTGCTACCACACAATAGGGGGCAGGAGCCACTTTCTTCAGTGGAGTGGCCACTAAGTGACCTGTGCCCATCGGTGCCCATGGCAGCAGCCTCTGTTGAATCAGTGAGTCACTGAACCGAAGAAACAAAACATGGGATCTCAGTGGGAAGAAGTGCTCAGCAGGACAGGCAGGGCTGAGGGGACGGGGAGCAGAAGCAAAGTGACCAGCGTGCATTGCAGACTAGACGTGTAAAGTTGTGAAACAATAAAGGAATGATTGTTGAAGAGAAATGAAAGGGAAGGGGCAGAGGGAAGGAGGGAGGGAGGGAAGGAGGGAGGGAGGAAGAGAAAAGGCATTTTCTAGGTTCTAAAGAGAAGGGACAGCCGGCCTACTTCACTGGGACAGCTCCGGTGGAGTTCCTGTGTGGTGGCGATGACTGCACAGCCCCCTGGATGTGCTAATGCTGAGATTTACCTGTTCACATAAGTGGGTTCGCCTGTCCATTCGATCTTCCGCCATCTCAGTCGCAAGAACAAACCTGAATGTCAAAAGGCACAAACGTGGGTAACGGCTGTGTGAAGTTGACTCTTTTACATGTTCTTGAAGTAGTTCTAGAATTACTAAAATTTCCAAATATATTAGATAAAACACTGATAGAAAATAACAATACACACACAAAAAGTGACCCAGAGGCTTGCAGGAGTTACTCCTCAGGTCGAGGTGACCCAGAAGAGCCAGACAGAGGTTTTTATACTTGTTCTTTACTCTGAGGAGTTCAGGCCCATATAACAAATGCTGTTCCTTCCTACTCTGGCAATGTCAATCAGACAGGCAGACAGGCAGACAGACAGGCACATACACTTGGTGAGGGTTGCACTACTCTGAGGATCACAGTGGGAGGGGACTGACCTCAGCTGCATCCTGTGTACAGAGCAGGGGTGGGGAGGTGGGGTAAGGGGGCAGTGAATGTGTGAAGGACAGAGGGACAGAGGCCAGCAATCGGCACTGGGTCATGTGACTTCTGTGCTAATGCGGGGGCGGGGCACCAGAGACAGAGAAGGAGGGAGGGAGCAAGTGTGGGAGCCCTGGAGCAGCTGGATCTCCTGAAGGTGGAGAAGGCTGAGGCCAGGCTAGACCAAGGGGGTGGAATGTATGCTCTGATGGGAAGATGGGTTCAGATGTCGCATAGCTCTCCATTCTCCGCCAGACCCCAAAGCAGTGAGGTTGGGGCCTGGCAACAAACCCCACACAATCACACACTTTGATCTCAACGTCTGGTCACTGTCTCCAGGAGAAGCACGAGGCAGATTAGACACAAGCTTCAATGTGTCAGGGAGGTTGGAGCCACCCACAGGAAGTGATGCCTGAGGTGACTGGGGACAAGAGGTGGAGTGTTCCCAAGACAAGGTCCAAGATTGGAGCATGGGGAACTCTGGGAGCCATGGGAAAGTGGGGCAGAACAAAAGCAGAGGAGAATTATGTATAGCCTAGGCTAGACTTCTCATTGTTGTGAACAAATGTCTAACAGAAGTGAATAAGAGGAGGAAGGCGTGAGGGGAGGAAGGGGAGGGGAGGAAGGGGAGGGGAAGGAAGGGAGGGGGAGAAAGGGAGGGGGGAGAAGGGGAGGGGAGGGAAGGGAAGGGGGGAAGGAAGAAGGGTATTCTGGCTATAGTCCACCATAGCAGAGAAAATGAGGCAGCCAGTCACTTCACACCTGCAGTCAGGAAGGAGAGAGAGAGAGAGAGAGAGAGAGAGAGAGAGAGAGAGAGAGAGAGAGAGAGAGAGAGACCGATGGTGCTCAGTCACCTTCTTTGTTGTTTGGGGCCCCAGTCTGGGTAATGGTCCTGCCCACAGTTAGGGTGGGTCCTCCCACTCCTTAACTTAATCTAGAAAATCCCTCACAGATTCCGAGTCTAATCCCTAGGTGATCCTAATGTCCTGTCAATCAATATTAACTCTTACTGTTAATCCCACGGATGTAAGGAGAAAGACCACTGACCCAAACCACAGCCAAATCAATTAAAGCAAACAAGTAATTAAATCCAGCTTTTAAATTTATGTGTATGGGGCTGGAGAGATGGCTCAGCGGTTAAGAGCACTGACTGCTCTTCCAGAGGTCCTGAGTTCAATTCCCAGCACCCACATGGTGGCTCACAACCATCTGTAATGGAATCTGATGCCCTCTTCTGGTGTGTCAGGACAGCTATAGTGTACTCATATACAATAAATAAATAAATAAATAAATAAATAAATAAATAAATAAATAAGAGTTTTAAAAAATTCATGTGTATGGGCTGTGTCTCCCTAAAGGCTGTCATTGAGGGCTCAGTATTAGATGTGGGAAGATAAGTTTTTATAGCTCAGGGGTGGGGGCATTCCAAACGGGGAATTTGGCAGGCTAATAGGGTTACAGAACAGAATGTAAACCTAACAAGTTGGTCATTACAACCTCTTGGAATAAAGACGTGGTTGCCAGGCGGTCATAGCAAGATGGTGGTAACAAGGGAGTCATAAAACCCTTCTGAAACAAAAGCATATTTGCTGTTCCCCTGGACAGACAGTACAGCGCTTTTGTACTGTACTGCTACCTGTAGTCACGATTGCGGGTGGAGTATGCCCCAATCCCTGAGAAACAGATTTAATCATAGACAGGAACGAGACAGATTTGCCTTTACTGTAAGCCTACGACAGAGGCAGGGTGGTTCATCGGTCACATGGTTTTGTTTTCTGAGACAGTGTCTCTCTATGTTGCCCTGGCTGTCCTGGAACAGGCCGTGGAGATAAGGCTGGCCTCGAACTCACAGAGATCCACCTGCGTCTTCCTCTTGAGTGCTGAAATTAAAGGCATGTACCACCAGTGTTTATCTGACAGCTGCCTCTGAATGGCCCCATGGCTTTAGATATCCGCCATACCTCAGGACTCCAAGGTTTAACCCTCCAGCCCCCCGCCCCCAACTGCAGACTCCAGACTCACACCAAGGGATTATCTGAGATTCCCAGTGCATGTCCCACAGGGGCTCTCCTACTAAACAGGACTAGCCTTGCTGATGGGGCCCCTCGGGGATGGCAAGTGCCCACTGCCAGCTGTAGGTGACTGGTGTGTAACATCTTCTCTATGCTGCTCTCTTGCCCTTCAGGGACCATGACCTAAATCCCTTCCAACAGACAGAAAGACCTGGGAAGCTTCTCAACAATCAGGTAGCACAGATGTGCGAGAGCCTTATGCCAGCCTCCAGCAAGGTGAAGTGAACTCTGAAACCCATTAGGTGTTGTGATGAATCAGTCAGGGCTCACGCTGTGTATCTGTGACCCCTCGCCTCACACCCACTGCAAGTTAAGTAGTGCAGAGTTTTGACTCACCGTGAGACATCGTACCCTACGGCCCTGTAGCAGGTCTCCTAGGGCTCTAGAAAGTTGATCCAGGCGATGGTGTCTGTACGCCCACATCACAGGAACTATGGCTGTCCAGGGACCCTGCAAAGTGCTCCTCTCTGGGTTTGCACCCAGGGAAACGTGTCATTGAGCAAACATGTTGCAAAGATAAGACCAGGAAACCAAATAACCAAAGTCTCTTAACTGCGGTTGCCTGCAAAACCCGAAACAAGTCGCATATGTTCTCATTCCAAGAGGGAAGGACCAGGGCAGTTCCAGCAGATCAAACCAAGACCAAAACCCAACAATGTAAACGCACCTGTGTCAGGCAGCCTGGGATCATTTACAGTCTGGGCTCCAAGGGTCTTGGGTGGCCATCCTCACTCCTCCAGCTCTGCATCCGCGGCACAGCACACAATGCTTGCCTTGATAGGCTAAGGCTGACCCCACACCACATCGCCACTGTCCATGGCCGACCCCCACACTGCACCGCCACTGTCCATGGTAGTCACTCTGCAGTCCTAGCATCTCGGATATCCACAGGTCTCCATTGCACCTCTCCCGGCCTCTCTTAGAAACACAGACCTTTACACACGGGGCCAAGCCTCAGCCTCTCTCCATGCTCCCCCCAATTCTGTAGCATCCATGCCACCCAAACCATCACAAGTAGGAATTCTCACAGGTTACCAAGTTCTGCAGTCCGCTTGGGATACAGCCTTGGCTCCTTCTGGACCACAGCTTCTGTGTGCTGACCCTGAGGAAATACCTCTCCAGAAGATCTCACTTTGGTGATGCTGGGTTCTCAGTCACCATTGCTGATCTACAGACCCAGCCAACCATCACTGACTGTTCCAGCCAAGCAAAGGGTTCACTTCCACAGACTCTACAGATTCAAAATACACACGCCATCTTGATGGTCCTGTCAAACTTCTCTTTGGAACTTTATAAGCCAGGCCTCCAGCAACTACATCGCTCTCGACATTTTTCCAACCTCCCTCAGAACAGTTCGTTAAGCTCTGAGCATTCAATAGCTTTTTAGACCAGAGCTCCAAATCCTCCCACAAGCCTAGAAAACATGGCCACATCCATCACAGCAACACTCCAGTGCTGGTGTCAAGATTTCCGTCCTAGTTTGCGTTTCTGTTGCTGTGATAAAACACTGGCCAAAAGCAACGTATGGAGGAAAGGGTTTATTTGGTGTGCAGAGTAGATGATCACTGAAGGAAGCCACAGTAAGAGTTCACGGCAGAAACCATGGGAGAACGCTACTTGCTGTCCTGCTCAGTTAGCTTTTTATACAGCCAAGGCCCACCTGCCTTGGCTGGGATGGTGCTCATACACTGTGCTGGGCTCTCCCACATCAATTAGCAATTAAGAAAATGCCTCAAAGACATGTCCCCAGGCCAATCTGATCGAGGCAATTCCTCAACTGAGGTTGCTCTTCCTATGTGGCATCAAGCTGACAGCTGAAGCTCCACATGACAAATCCTTCATCTCATTCCCAATGTGTCCCACGGTTACTCTAAAACTCAGAGTGACGAATGGTTGAGCTGTGCCACCAAGGCTGCTATACTTCTAATCTGCTATGTCTCGAGAGTCAGACTCAAGTATCAATTATTTGAGCAATGTTATCTTGGGCGTCCTACAGTGCAGGGAGCCAGAGCCAGTTAGTGAGCAACTGTATAGCCATGCATGGCATGATGATTTGAAGAGGTATGACTCCGCCCTCATAGATCACGTGTTTGAATGCTTGGCTCATAAGGAGTAGCCCTCATAAGAGGGTGTGGACTTGTTGGAGTAGGTGTGGCTCTGTTGGGGGAAAGTGTGTCACTGTGGAGGCAGACTTTAAGGTCTCCCATGCTCAAGCTCTGCTTAGCGCGAAAGACAATCTCCTTTTGCTGCCTGTGGATCAAATGTAGAATTCTCAGCTCCTCCAGAACCATGTCTGTCTGCACGCTGCCATGCTTCCCATCATGATGATGATGAACTCGATCTCTGAAACTATAAGCCAGTCCCAATCAAATGTTTTCCTTTATAAGAGTTGCCTTGGTCTTGGTATTTCTTCACAGCAATGAAGACCCTAAGACAGAAGTTGGTATCAGGAGTGGGGTGTTACTGTGATAGCCTTGACCATGCTTTTGTTTGGAAGAATGTGGATTTGGGGACTTTGTATTAGGAAAGCAGTGAAATGCTTTAAGTGGGTCTTAATTAGCCATACTAGTAAAAGCAGTGTTGTTGAGGGTGACTTGAACTGTGGGGGCCTGGCTCAAGAGGTTTCAGAGTAGAAGAATTTTAGTATGTTGCCTAGAGATCATCCTTGTGATGTTTTGGTGAAGAATGTGGCTGGGTTTTGCCCTTGCCTGAAGAGTCTGCCTAAGGTTAAGATGAAGAGAAGTAGACTAATTGCATTGGCAAAGAACATCTCAAAACAGCCTGGCATAGACTCTGCCACATGGTTCAAGGATTAAAGGGGCACCGGGAAGGCAAGATCCCATTCAGCTAATCTTCTATCTTGTGAAAGAAAATTAGGTCCAGGTACTGCACCATGGTGTGGTGGTACACACTTTTAATCCCAGCATTCAGGAGACAAAGGTATGCAGATTTCTGAGTTCTAGGCCAGCCTGATCTACAGAGCAAGTTCCAGAACTGCTAAGCTTAGGCAGTGAAGGAAACCATTGAAAATAGAAAGCTGGTTAAGATGTAATTGAACAAGGGGGCCATGTTCCTGCCTCAGCAGCCAACAGAACTTGGAAGCTTCAGCCATGTGATTCTGGCTTTAGAGTCAAGGATAGAAGAAAGGGATTATGGAATCTCCGTCTGCAACATAGGAAAGTAGATGAGGCTAGGCGGGTGGCAGGGGTGTCCCTGCAAGGAGACCTAGAAAGAAAGGGGATGTAGAATCTTTCTCTGTGACTAAGGAAGTGGCTGTGGCCAGGCATGTGGTAGAGGTGTCCCTGCATAGAGGCCCAGAGAAGCCATTGCATGAGGCTGTGAAGTTGAAGTTGCCTTGAAGATCCCAAGATGTTGGAGGTGCTTGATAGAGATTCCTATCAAGGAAATCTGCTAACAGAGTGGAACCAGCCCAAGAGGAAGAAATGTAAGTGGGTTACAGTCAATACAGCTGAGAGGAGTTAGAGATCTGAAGAGCATTTTGACATCAGACACGGAGATGCAGAGCTCACAGTTTTCCCGGGTGCGTTTGGTCTTGATTTGGTCCAGTATTCCCTCACTATGCTCCATTCCCTGTGATTCGGAATGCTAATGTATATCCTATACCATTGTTTGTTGGAAGTATGTGATCTTTTTTTTATTTTGATTTAATAGGGGATTACAGTTATTGCATGAAACTCAGAAAAGACTTTGAAGTTTGGACTTTTAAGCATTGTTCAAACTGCGAGAGACTATGGGGGCTTTTGAAGTTGGACTAATACATCTTGCATTATAAGTATATGGGGGTCAAGGAGTGGAATGCGGTGGTCTGAACAGTAATGGCTCCCATAGACTCATGTGTTTGAGTGCTCGGCTCATAGGGAGTGGAGCTATTAGGAGGTGTGACCTTGTTGGAGGAAGTGCGTCACTGTGGAGGCAGACATGGCGGTCTCCCGTGCTCAGGCTCCTCCCAGGGGGAAGACAGACCTGCTGCTGTCTGTGGATCAAGATGTAGAACTCTCGGCTCCTGCAGAACCATGTCTGCCTGCACACTGCCATGCTTCCCACCATGATGATCCTAGACTAAACCTCTGAAACTGTAAGCCAGCCCCAATCAAACGTCTTCCTTATGAGAGTGCCTTGGTCTTGGTGTCTCTTCATAGTTATCGAAGCCCTAGCTACAACACATGGCCTCCTAGGCCCTCTGCCCTAGCCCTTTCCCTTTTCCACTAGAACAACATCATTCACCATGGGCATCCATTCTTACAGCGGGTCTTCCAGGCGACTCAGATGGCCCCTCTTTCCAACAGGGACGACCTCACCAATCGCTGCAGTGCCCCCTGCCTGGTGTCTGCTATGAATGATTTGACTTGTATGTCTCTGAGTCTCTGGGCCTCTAAGTCTCTCTAAAGTTGGGTAGGAGCCCGGGGAAGCACAATGCAGAATAGTCCAGCTACTGGGTCCATTTAACTTGGGGTCCGTGACTCCAGAAAGCACCTGTCTCTTGCAAGGGACACTGCCTGGAGTCACATATCAGCTTAACAGGGACGACGATGCCCAGGCAAATAAGCCAAGCCCTTTCTGAGGCATCTGCTCACATATTCAGTGGGTGAACTGGGACCTGGGTCTACTCTCCATGCTCTGGAGCTTAAACCTCAGACCCAGATGACTGCAGCCTGTCAATTGCAGGCAGATGGCTTTGACACATCCCACTGGCTTCCCTTAGTCCTCAGAAGACCAAGACCATGTTCCATAATGACACAAGACAATACCTTATTTTAAGATATTGTCTCTTTATATAGACAAATAGAAATAGGTAGGTACACAGATGATAGACAGATGATAAACATGTATGACCAACAGACGAGAGCTGAATAGAAACTGTCAGAGTGTAAATAAAAACGGGGAACAAAGAGGCAGTTGTAGGTAGTGCCAGAACGGTCATGGACAGATAGATAAACACAGAAATAAAGTAGATAAGATAAATGAGTGGATAGAAGATAGATATACAGTTGATTGACTTATAGACCATTGGTTGATCATAGACGAGTGGAAGGAAACTTACAGATGAATTGATAAATAAATGGACGACTAATGGACAGATAATAGACAGACTGCACACTACAGTGGTTACTTGCAGGTGTCGCTGTGACTGGACCAGGGCACAGGCAAATAGCTGACACAGCTTTGTTTCTTTCAACATCCGTAACCGTGTTTCCAGGTGGGCTCAGCCCTTGGCTCGGGGGGACAGTAGAGAAATTCTCCTTCATCCAATATGGGCAGCCGCATCCAGTTGACCAAGGGCCAGACAGAACAAGGAAACACCGGAGTTCCAGATTCTCTGGGGCTGGCACCAGCCACCCCCTTGCTCCTGACTGAGAGCCACCAGCTTTCCTGGTTCTATGTTGCAAATGGCAGATTGCAGAGCTTCTTGGCCTCTACAGTCATGTAACCCCCTCATCACACACACACACACACACACACACACACACACACACACACCTCTGCATCTCTCCACAGACTCCCTTGGTCTGACTCCTCAGGGGAAGCCTGGCTAGTACAGGAGGATCCATGTGCCCCTGAAACTGCAGGCAGCACCAACTGCACATGCACTCCCGATCCTCCAGCCTCCGCCTCTCAGGTGCTGGGAGCACAGGAGATGGCAGGTGTGTGTGTGGGGTGTGTGCAGCCTAGTGTACAAGGTGCTGTGCAGGTGCACGTGGTGCTGTGCAGGTGTATGTGGTGCTGTGCAGGTGTATGGGGCTGTGCAGGTGTATGTGGGGCTGTGCAGGTGTATGTGGGTGCTGTGCAGGTGTATGTGGTGCTGTGCAGGTGTATGTGGTGCTGTGCAGGTGTATGTGGGGCTGTGCAGGTGTATGTGGGGCTGTGCAGGTGTATGTGGGCTGTGCAGGTGTATGTGGTGCTGTGCAGGTGTATGTGGGGCTGCAGGTGTATGTGGTGCTGTGCAGGTGTATGTGGTGCTGTGCAGGTGTATGTGGTGCTGTGCAGGTGTATGTGGTGCTGTGCAGGTGTATGTGGGGCTGTGCAGGTGTGTGTGGTGCTGTGCAGGTGTGGGGGGCTGTGCAGGTGTATGTGGGCTGTGCAGGTGTGTGTGGTGCTGTGCAGGTGTGTGGGCTGTGCAGGTGTATGGGGGCTGTTCAGGTGTGTGTGGTGCAGTGCAGGTGTATGTGGGGCTGTGCAGGTGTATGTGGGACTGTGCAAGTGTAGGTGGGGCTGAACCCAGGGCTTCATTCACATCCTCCCAGCACCCAACCATTTCAGCTCCAGCTCCAGACCCTGCTTCCCCTTGTGATCTCAATTTTTTCTTTCTGAGCCTGGAACCTTAGGTTCTGACTTCTGGGAGCTTGTGTTTTGCCAGCCTCTGGCAAAGACACTTGCATCCCAGAGCTCTCACCCTATGCTCTTGAGAGTAGAATCCTCATCCTGTGCTCCTCAGAACTCCTGCTGAGTGAAGGGAGGGTGGGAGCCTCCCAGGTGACCCTGCCCCAGACTTCCTTAACCAGCTTCCATCGTCAGAACCCCTGTGGCATATCCTCCCAGCAAACACCTGTTCTTTACTGCCATCGTCCGCAGATGCATTTCTATTTTTGTCCTTTTTCCCTGTCTGCCCCCCGTCCATCCTCCTATCCCCAGCCTCTAGTCTCACAGGACCACCTAGTGCCATCTGACCTCTACGGGACACTCAGGCCCAGAAACTCACTGTGAACAGGGAAAAAGCATGTCTTATGGGCAGCTGCCAAGATCTACAGCTTGCTTGCCCTGAGGTTCTAGGGTTTTCTTTTAAGCTCTAATACAATTGTTCTGAGCTTAAAAAGAGAACTTTACAGAGTATGTCTTGTCCCCCAGGGAAAGGTGAGGAGGCAGCTGCTCCTGCCTTTCATCGGGACCTTCTTGGCTTCCTCTGCACTCTCTTCTTCAGTGAGCTGAGGAGACTCAGAGAGCTGCGGGAGCCATCACCAGTGTCTCCTTTGAGGAAAACCCCAGTGAAGACATTTGGTCCAAGGCAGTGACCTCCTTCGAATGGAGCACTGACTTTGTAAAAACAAACAAACAAACAAACAAAAAACAAAACAACAACCCACAGAGGTAGCAAGGCTCTGCCTTCACCATTGCAGATCAGCGCAGAGCCTATGCCAGAAACAGGTTTGCACACTTCATGTGTGCATATGTGGCCGCACCTGGACAGCTTGCCGTTTGTGTCTGCAGAGCCGGTGGGGACATGTGACATATCTCCCACATTGGGCAGGGTGGTCCCACACAACCCAGGAGTCTCTAATGCTGTATGAAGGCTGGACCACTCCTTCTGGAGGGAGGAGGAGGTTTATAAGACACAAGAGGTAAAAGAAACTCCACTGGGTTCAGAAAGCTTGGGAACTTACAAGAGACCATGGAGGTGCCTCCCCGGGAAGCTCCCGGGAGTCCTGCACGGGCTCCAGGACGCAGCTTCTTCAGGAGTTGTTATGTAGGCCGGGGTGGGTTTCTTGGTGACACAGCTGCTTTCGAGTCATCCGTGCCTGTGTAATCCTCACTTATGTCACACTGGTGAAGCCAGTAAATTCATGAGTTCAGGCTGATGTGGCTGTGATCACTTCAACCTGTGGCCACCTCTCTGAGACGGACATACACTTGTTCATATCTCCCAGGGGGAAGCCACACAGCAGCTAGGTATGTCTGTCTATCCACCTATAGTTACTTACCTGTCTATCTACCCATCTGTGTGTGTGTGTGCGTGCGTGTGTATGTGTGTGTATGTGTGTGTGTGTGTGTGCAATTTTAGGATTTTGAAGCATTGTCTCACTCTATAGCCCAAGCTGGCCTAGAACTCAAAGTAATTCTCCTGTCTCAGGCTGCCAAGTACTGGGATTACAGATATAAACCACCAAGTCAGCTCAACAGCAGAATTTAAAATCTTCGCAGGGCTGGCAAGATGGCTCCGCCAAGACTGAGGCCTGAGCTCCATTCCCTGGGACCCACATGGGGAAAGGAAAGAACTTACTCCCCAAAGTTGTCCTCTGACCTCTACATGCACATTGTTCCCAACCACACAATGTACATAATAAATAAATATAATTAAATTCATTAGAAATTATGATTATTTTAAATGTTAACACCTAGCTACACACAATGGTGCCAGCTACTCAGAAGGAGGAGACAGGAGAATTACCACAAGTATAAGTCCAGCCTGGTCTACATAACGAGTTCGAGGCTAGCCAGATCACAATGGTAAGAACTTCTCCCAAAAGGAAAGAAAGTTCAAGACTAATAATTCCAAAATAAATCTTAGTATACAATCCAGTTTATAATCACAAAACACCTAAAAACAGCATCAGTTTATAGTAAATAATTCCTTTATGGGATGAAAGGTCATAGTTTGTTCTGATTTTAACTGAGCCCAATTGAAAGACCACTCTTTAACGGAGTTGAGTTTATTTAAATTGTCTTTATTGGTTTAGGGTACAGCTCAACTGTAACCTTAGCATGCATGAGGTCCTGTGCTGTGTCCCCAGCACTCACCCAAAACGTGCCCATTGTTAGGTAGTTACAGTGAGATTTCAAAATGTATCTCGGAGCTCACACCTCTAATTCCAGCACAGGGGAGGCTGCGACAGGAAGATTGCCAGGAGTTCAAGGCCAGCCTGGGCTACTTGGAGAGTTTTAGGATACTCAATGAAACCTGATCTCATAAAAACAAAATAAACAAATTAGGCAGGGTGGACAGTTTAGTCAGTTAAGTGCTTGCCACACTAGCATAAGGCCCAGAGTTAGAACCCAAGCTCTGTGGTGCAGGCTTGCTGTTCCATGTCCCCAGGCAGATCCTGGGGGTGGCCAGCCAGCCAGCAGAGTCTAGTCATCAGCATACACATGGGGAAAAAAATCCAGAGATATAAATGAATGAATAAATTAGCATTTGATGGTACTGAAGAGATGGCTCAGTGGTTACAACACCTGCTGCTCTTGAAAAGGACCCAGGTTCAGTTCCTAGTCCTCAGAGGCAACCGCTCACAACGGTCTGCTATCTGTGATGCTTCGAGTTTCAGAGTGATCTGACGCCCTCTTCTGGCACATGTGGGCACTACAGGCACAGGAACGCACATGCAGGCCAAACAACCATACACATAAGATAAAAATAAGTAAATCTTTAAAAAGAAAAGAAAGCTATCATCTAAGTCTGGCATGGCATAGCTCAACTTTAATTCCAGGACTTAGGATGCAGAGGCAGGTGGACCAAGGCCACCTTGGTCTACACGAGGTCACTATCTCAAATCAAAACAAAATTGCCAACCATCAGTTATTATAAACTAAGCCTAGATTTCAGCAGATACTGCACCCAGGAAGGCTACTCACGTGGTCTCCTAGTCTTCCATTCCTAACACTCAACAGCCACAGAAAGGAAGAAGTCCTGAGCATAGGAAGCCTGACAGAGGCACGTGAGACGCATTAGCGAAGTCCCAGTCAAAGCACTGTGCCACATTGCCAGGAACGCCAAGTCCCCACGGTGTCCCCATCAAAGGGCATCCAGCAGAGCTGCTGTGGTGCTGCTGCCCCACACATCTCCTTGAGCCGATCTAAGGAAACAGAGACTGAACAAAACCACTCACTACGCCGAGAGACTCAAGGGCATGAAAGTCGAGGAAAGACTGACAAACTGTCGGAGACAGGGGCAGACTACAAAGACAGGACAACTGCTGGGCGGTGGTGCACACCGACAACTCCGGAGGCAAAGGCAGGTGGATCTCTGAGTTCAAGGCCAGCCTGGTCCACAGAGAGAATTCCCGGACAGCCAAGGACATACAGAGAAACTCTGTCTCCAAAACAAAACAAAACAACCTAATTAAGTAATGCTACTGAGAAATACCGAGGCCTGACTGGGAATTCTGTGATAACACAGCTGCAGTGTGCGAGAGACAGGCATGGCGTGTCTGACTCCGAACTTACCTTGCATTCGTACAGGACACCCTTGTTGATGAGAAATATACTCTAAATTATCTGAGATAATGAGCCATCCAACTGGAAATGTGTTCCTAAAGGCCGTTCACAGCGGTGCACTTGAAAGGCTGAGGCAAGAGGATTGCAAGTTTGAGAAAAACTAAACAAGGGGACAAGTTAGTAAAACATGTTGGCAAGTCTAAAGATTGACTATGAAACAGTAACTGTCTAATCTATAATTGTCTCTTAGTTTGGTTTGGTTTGGTTTGGTTTGGTTTGGTTTTGAGACAGGGACTTCAGCCCAGGCTGGCCTTTAACTTGGTGTGTAGCAGAGGATAGACCTGAGCTCCTGATCCTCCCAGCTCTTGCTCCTGCAGGCCAGGATGACAGGAGTGTGTCCCCATGCCCAGGTGATGTTAGTCTTGTCGACTTGATAGGATTTGAATCACCATAGAAACCAACGCAGGCTGTCAGTGAGCTTTCTGATTAGGTCGAAGGGGAGGGGAGACCCACTCCAGATGAGGAAGCAGCGCTCCCCAGACTGCAGGGCTGAATATTAAGGAAAGCGAGCTGAGCACCGGTGTTCACTTCTGCTTCCTGACAGTGAATTCCACATGAACAGCTGCCCCTGGCTCCTGCCTCCACGCCTTCCCATTGAGTGGACCTCGTTTTCTGAGACCTGAGTCAAAGCAAACCCTTCCTTAAGCTTCTTCTGTCAGATATTTTATCACAGTATGAGACATGTAACTATTACACTTGGATAGTAGTACTGTCGGGCGCATGCGCACACACGTGTGTGTGTGTGTGTGTGTGTGTGTGTGTGTGTGATGTGTTTATGTATGTGATGTGTCTGTGTGCATGGTGTATGGTATGTGTGTGCAGTGTGCTTGTGCATATGTGTATGTGTGGTGTGTGTATTGTGTGCTGTATGTGGTGTGTGTGTGATGTGCATGTGTATGATGTGTAGTATGATGTGTGTGGTGTATGTGGTGGGTGTGGTGTGTATGTGTGTGTGGTGTGTGTATGATGTGTATGAGGTGTGTGTGGTATGTGTGTTGTGTGTGGTTATGTAGTGTGTGTGGCATGTGTAGTGTGTGTGGTGTGTGGTGTATGGTATGTGTATTGTGTATGTGTGTGGTATGTGTGTGATGTATATATGCTATGTGTAGTATGTAGTGTGTATGGTATGTGTTGTGTTGTGTTGTGTGTGTAGTGTGTGGTATGTGGTGTATGGTATGTGTTGTATGTGGTGTGGTGTGAATGTGGCGTGTGTAGTGTGTGTGGTGTGTAGTGTATGATATGTGTGTGTGCTGTGTAGTGTGGTGTGTGTTGTGGCATGTATAGTGTGTGTGGTGTGTAGTGTATGATATGTGTGGTGTGTGTGGTGTATGGTATGTGGTGTGTATTATATGTATGTTATGTGTGGTGTGTAGTGTATGATATGTGTGGTGTGTGTGGTATGTAGTGTATGGTATGTGTGGTGTGTATGTGTGATGCGTGTGTGGTATGTATGTGAGGTGGTGTGTATGGTATGTGTGTGGTGTACGGTATGTGGTGTGTATGATATGTGTGTTATGTGTGGTGTGTAGTGTATGATATGTATGTGTGTATGTGTGTGGTGTGTGAGATGTGAGCACTGGTGCACTCATCTATGTGAGAGTGAGCGGAGTCCAGCAGCAGTGATACCTGGATATCTTTGGTTATTCTCCACCTTTATTTGCAGCTGACCCTCACCATCATTTCAACCAGCAGGACGATCAGGGAAGACTCTGGGTCTTACTATCCCCACCCCACCCCCAGCGCTGCCGTTACAGGCACATGCTATTATCTCAGTCATTTTACCTGGGCACTACGGATCCAAACTCAGGTCCTCACACGTGTCCTTAACAGCAAGCATTTCACCCTTTCCCAGCCCCTATTAGTGTTTAATTTTAAGGGTCAAATACAATAGAGATTTGGGGTACAGCTGAGTGGTAAAGCACGGGTCTAGCATGGTCTGCGCCCATACCCAGTACTGGGTGTGGAAAGCAAAGGTTAAAGGGCCAGACAACAGTGCACAGCTAGATAGCTCATGAGCAGAATGAGCATCCAAGGACCCCGATGGTTACAGAGTGGAGCCTCCTTAGCTGCAGAATAAAGAGAAAGATGGGGGTGCCTGTCTTTATAGCCCAGCATGCAAGAGTAGAGGCAGGTGGATGTCTGTGAGTTTAAGGTCAACCTGGTCCACTAATGAGTTCAGGCCAACTGGGATAACTTTGAGACCATAGCTTAGATAGATAGATAGATAGATAGATAGATAGATAGATAGATAGATAGATGATAGATAGATAGATGATAGATAGATGGATAGATAGATAGATAGATGGATAGATAGATAGATAGATAATAGATAGATAGATAGATAGATAGATAGATAATAGATAGATGGATAGATAGATAGATAGATAGATAGATAGATAGATATAGATAGATAGATATGTTCATATAAAAGCATGTACTTATGCCAGACATAGTGGTGCACATTTTTAATCCCAGCTCTCGGGAAGCAGAGGCAGGTGGTTCTCTGTGATTTCAAGATCAGCCTGGTCTACAAAGTGAGTTCTTGGATAGCCAAGGGCTATAACACAGAGAAAGTCTGTCTCAAAAAAAAAAGTGTGTACTTATATACATAAATCAATATATACACATATTCATACACATATCTAAACAGGTATGGGGTACCATACTTGTACTCTACCACACAGCTGTACCCAAAACAACACACCTTGACCATTCCTAATCTGAAACCCAAAATACTCTAAAATCCAAATTTTTCAGCACATATAGGATGGCCATAAGTGGAAACTTACACATAAAACTGTTCCATGCAAAAGAAAATGACTTGGCAAAGAAAACCCACTACTGGTATCATCGAACACTGGACCTGCATGCTACAATGCAGGAAAGAAGTGCCCACCAGTGCAACGCTGGCATGAAAGTTACAGGGGCAACCAGCGCTTTCTGCCTTCACACGGGGCAATTTGTGTCTGATGCTATGGGTCTGGTTAAAAGCCCATGGCTCGGGAGGCCATGGGCACTGGGGAAGAGTCTGCTCCAGTTCTGCTAAGTGCATGTGCCAAACTGTCTTTTCAATATTTATGTTTAGCATTGCTCAGGGAGAGCTTCTCTCGGCAGTGGGCAGCAGTTACTGCAGAGCGTAACTAGTCAGAGAGTGGAGAGTAAGTGACTGCAGAGTAAGACAGCATAAAAAAAAAAAAAAAAAAAAAAAACAGGGGATTGAGGGATTTAGCTCAGTGGTAGGCGCTTGCAGAGCGCAAGGCCTGGGTTCGGTCCCCAGCTCGAAAAAAAAAAAAAAAAAAAAAAAAATAGCAGTAGCCATCTCCCCTCCAAAGAACACTGCAGGGAGTGGGGAGAACATAAAAGCCTGTGGGTACAGTGCTGCTGTGACGTGCTTTCCTCTGGACAGACAAGACTCGGCCGTCCACTCAGGAACTCACCGAGGCTGTGCTTACCTGCCCACGTGATCAAACCTCGACGCTCAGCCTGCACTCTGGCAGGCAGCACCAACCAGACGTCGGCCGTGTGACTTAGTGGGGGAAGGAAGAGAGGACATAAGGGTGGGAAGGGAGCACGTTGAGGGGGATCTCCAGGGTGGAATGGTGGAGGGGGATCTCCAGGGTGGAAAGGTTGGGGGATGGGTAAGATCAAGATACGTTATATACATGTACAAAATTGTCAAAGAATAAATAAAAGACCCAAAAACTGTATGAAATGTTCTAGAAAATCACCTTCGGCTTGTTTGTCTATGACTCACGCTGACACACACATGAATTCCCCCATTTAGACTTGGGTTCTGTTCATCCCCAAAATACCCCATTGTTATATACAAACATGCCACAAATCCAAAATCCAAGCCACTTCTTGTCCAGGCATTTCTGATTCTGTTGTACCTATGTGTACAACAAAATGCAATTAAAATCTTTATAGTCAGTACTATAAATCTAGATTTCATTTTTCTGCATGTACACATGCCGTTCTAGCCAGTCTTATGTCAATTTGACACCAACTAGAGTTATGTGAAAGGAGGGACCCAAACTGAGAAAACGCCTCCATAAGATCCAACTATAAGGCAATTTCTTATACTTAATTACTATTAAATACTTGATTACTATTGATGGGGAAGACTCAGCCCTCGGCGGGTGGTCCTATTCCTAGGTAGGTGGTCCTGGATTCCACAAGAAAGCAGGCTGAGCGAGTCATGAGAGCAAGCCAGTAAGCAGCACCCTCCATGGTCTCTCATCAGTTCCTGCCTCCAGGCTCCTGCCCTGTTCGAGTTCCTGTCCTGGCTTCCTTCAATGATGAGCAGTGATGGGGAAGTGTAAGCTGAATAAACCCATTCCTCTCAAGTTGCTTTGGTCATGTGTTTTATCACAGCAATAGTAACCCAAAGACACATGTGTTGTGTGTGTGCACGCTCATGTCCGAGGGAACAAATGTGTGTGTACACATGCATATGTGTATGATTGCCTGTGGGAGCCCAAGTTCATGTCTGATGTCTTCTTTCATCAAACTCTACTTCATATTGAGACAAGATCTATTGAACCCAGAGCTACTGATTCAAGTCGTCTAGATCCTTTGCTCTGGGACTCCGTTTCCTCCTGAGTGTTGGGAGCAGACAAGGCCACTCAACTGCTCAGCATTTAGCTGGGTCGGGAGGTGGGGTCTAAGCACTACTTCACCCCTGAATGACGAGCGATTTACCCACTGACCCAGCTCCCCGGCCAGAACTAGAGTAGAAGAAGTCTTTGAGTAGTCACAGAATATGGTTTCATATTTGACCATAAAGCAAACCAGTGGCTACCTAGCTGGACTCAGACTTGTGGCAATCCTCCTGTCTTAGCTTCCCTTGTAAATGGATTACAGCTTGTGCTGCCATTCCTGCTGTGTGTGTGTCTGTGTGTGTGTGTGTGTGTGTGTGTGTGTGTGTGTGTGAGAGAGAGAGAGAGAGAGAGAGAGAGAGAGAGACAGAGAGACAGAGAGAGAGACAGAGAGAGACAGAGACAGAGACAGAGACAGAGAAACAGAAACAGAGAAACAGAGAGACACACACAGAGAATGTGAGCACACTTATGGGTGCACGTTTGTATGCAAGTACATGTGTGTGAAGGTCAGAGGTTAACCTCATGTGTCCTTCCTCAGGAGTTGTTCGCCTTATTTTGGGAGACAAGGGCTCTCACTGGGACCCAGGGCTCCCCAAGGGATTTGACACATAAATTAAGAGGGAAACAGACACCGCACAATTTCTTTCTGTGGTATGGAGACTTTGTGTGTACAAAGCAAAGAAACCTGGCAGGCATTCCCAAACTACTTGAATAGGAGAGAAGTCTCGGGACTTAAGTCAACACCGTTTTACACCACTTGCTGCAGAGAGAATCTCTTATAAGCATTGCCTGTCAATAAAAGGCCGCTAGCCAATGAGCTGAGGCAGGAAATAGGAGATGGGACATTGGCAAGAAGAGAAAGGATTCTGAGAAATAGTGAGAGATCAGAGAGAGTGAACTGGGAGAGTGGACCAAGAAGAGGAGTCTCAGGAAGACGGATGTAAAACCAGCAGGTATGTGACCTCAGGGAGACGCTGAGGAAGAAACTGAGGAGACTCAAAGAAAGAAGCAGACCAGGGCTGAGGAGAGGTAACTAACCAAGTGGTAGGCATAGAATAGTCCGATTGGGTTAAATAAGTTACGAGCTCGTCAGGGAATGAGCCAACGCTTGTGGCCAATGCATGTAATAATAATTAGTCTCAGGGTCATCATTCCGAGCCTGGGAAAAGAAAGCACAGATTTTTTAAATTGTTGTTACAACTTGCAGAGGTGACATACTATAAGGTTACCCCCAACGCTGAGCCACAGTTGGGGACCTAAGATCAGCCCGTCAACAGACATCTTCTTTAATGTAGCTTCTGTTTTAAAGCTCCACATTTGAAATTTATATTGACTCATTGACACCGAACTTCAGACAACAGCCATGTTATTCATGTCTGGGTGAAGCCAGAGACAGGGCATTGGGTTCCTGGGGGACTGACTACACAGCAGGCTGGAGCTGAGTTCAATGGGGATCACATTAAACAATAAAGTCACCAAGACACACACACACACACACACACACACACACACACACACACACACTCACATACAGGCTCACACACTCACATACATACCCACACACACATGCTCGCACACATGCTCACATACTCATGCACATACATACACACTCACATACATATATTCATGCACACATACACACACACACTCACATACACATACACACACATACATATACACACTCATACACACACTCACACACATGCTCACAGTCACATTCACACACACTCATACATACTCACACACATACATACTCACACACCATTCATACACACATACACATACGCACAGTCACACACTCTCACACATACTCACACACTCATGCACACATGCACATGTACACACACACACACACACACACACACACACACAAGGGGATTCAGGAGATGGCTCAGTGGGTAAGGTTCTTGCTTTGAATTCATAAACACTGGAAATTGAATCCCCAGGCAGAGACAGGGAATGACTGAAGCAAGCTGGTGAGCTAGAATTAGTGAGCTCAGAGTTCACTGAAAGACCCTGCTAATGACTCGTGACTGTGACTTCTTGTCTTCACATATTCACGTATGCACATATCACAAATACACAGAGAGACAGAAAGAGAGAGAGAGCTGCTGTGCGTGTGCATATCCAGGCCTTGCTCACTCAGGAACAGGCTCACCTCAGCTTGGGCAAAGCTGGGCTGAGACAGTACTGGCTCAATTCTTTTCTCTGGGCAAAGCTTTCCTTCAGACAGGTGACCTTCGATCCCAGGTCTCACGCTTCGATTTTCCCTCTAATGAGAAAAGCAATAAGAAGTAGACCAAAGTTCACCCCGGCACCTGTGCTCATCCGCGTTCAAGAGCAAAGGCATGGGTGCCGGTCCCCAGGCACTCAGGGGTCACCACGCCCTAGTGCAGGGCAGGGAGGGCCCACCACCTGGGCCTTCACCCCACCTTCACTGCCTTCGAAGGGGGAGGGTGGATGAATACAGAGCTTTGTCTACACGGCTCCCAGTCCCTTCCTCCTTCTTTGCCAATTCCTCAAAGCCAGACTAAATACAAAGTCATTGCAAAATGGAGGCACAGAACCCCTTCTCCAAAGTGTCTGTCTTTTTGTGAGCCTAGCCTAAAGAGAACCTCACTGCCACAGCTGTTTGTCCACGAGGCCCTTAACCCTTCATAGTAGCTTTTTCATGAAGAACTACTGTGGGGAATTGTGGTAACTAGAATCTTCTCTGTTACAGCCAGACCGAATCCAAAACCAAACAGCACAAAGGACTCATGAGGCCCCTCCCCTCCCTGAGGACCCATTGGTGGTTAGTGGTTGGGAGAGGGGTTATTTTCTCTAGTGTTTTAGCCGCCCGTGGGTTGTCCATGGTCCAGTAAGTAACCTCCCACCCTTGCTCCTGTGATTAAACCCGGTGGACCACACAAAAACCAAGTTAAATTTAAATCATTTCAAAGGAGCCAGTGAGAGAAATCCACATGCAAAGTTATTACCACATAAACCTGACAAGAATTCAACCCCCAGAACCCACACAAGGCAGAGCCCAGCCCCTCTCATCTGTAATCCCAGAGCTCTGAGGGGAGATGGGAGGTGGGGGCAGGTGCTGTCCTGGAGTACACAGTAGCCAATCATAGCAGCTTGTCAAAGACAGCTTCCTCAGCAAAGAGGAAGGAGAAAACCTACTCCTGAAAATGACCTCTGACCTCCACAGGCCTGGTGTGAACCATGCACACACACACACACACACACACACACACACACACACACACACACACACACACACACACACACACACATGCACATGGAATAAAAACATTTTAAACGTAATTTAAAAGTCACTTTTAGCTGAAATAGAACAATAACATCAAGCCAGCACAGGTACTGCTAAGACAGAGGGGAAACTCTCCTCCCCTGGGGGATAGAGGTAAAACACTGCCAAGTGTCATAAAAAGATTATCAAGTGCTGTTAATTCTTTTGTTTTGTTTTAATTTTATTTTATATGTATGATGGTGTGCCTGCAGGTATATCTGTGCACCATGAACATACAGTTCCTGTCCAGCCCAGAAGAGGGCATCGAATCCCTGAAACTGGTGGTTGTGAGCCTTTATATGGATGCTGGGAATTGAACCTGGGTGCAGCCAGTTAACCTGTCTGAGCCATCTCTCCAACCCGGGAACTGTTAACTCTATATGGGTGTCTCAGTAATATCCTTACTCTAAGCACCCATTTTGAAGGACTAAACTCTAGAGAGTGGTCTATGTGACAGGCCCTCACTGATGCCTGGCAGCCCTCATGTAGGAACTGTGAGCCTAGACACACTTATATTGGCACCTGGTAGATATGGCTGTGCTGCCTGCTGTTTTGGACTCTGAGGCCACTTCAGCAATTATATAGAATCACCACATCGGCAGCTAAAGACACTCTCCAGCTGGTCTGCCCTACCCCCTCCTCCCCAGACAAGTGAACTCTGACTGTCCTTGCTGCCATTTTCATCCAGCAAGGGTCTGATGAAGGCTTGTGATTGGTGCAGGACACAATCCTTCATTTGCATGAGGAACTGAATTGTGATTGGTGTAAATATAGTCCTTCATTTGCATGAGGATCTATTCTTTAACACTCAAATATGTGTCTACCTTCCCCACAGTTCCCATCCAGGGAAAACAAAAGGGCTCCCACAGCTGATATGTGACCATGATCTTTTGGATGAGGAAATTTGAGTGAATTTCCTCATCTTTTTGCTCCTCTCTGTTCTCTGTGTTTCCTCTGAGGAATACATGATTTGGAAATAATCGGCGTTATGGTGGCTGAGATGAGTCAGTCAGTAGAGTGCTTGCCTTGCAATGTCAAGGACCCGGATTTGAATCCCAGAACACATATAAAACAACTGGGCGTGATGGAGACAGCTGTAATGCCAATGCCAGGGTCCTGAAGAGCTGGTTGGCCGGCTTAGCCTACTTAGTGACCTGCAGGCCTGTCTCAAAAACCAAAGTAGATAGCTCTTAAGGAAAAGCACCCAGTGCGGGTTTTTGGCGTCCACACACATGTGCACACATACATGGGCCTCTTAACACACAAACATATTCACTCATTGGAGAGGGGATCAGAGCTAAAGGCAAAAACAAACAAAAACCAACCAAACAAACAAAAACCCCTTAAGGTTGTAGCAGTGTAACAGGTGGTAACTGTGGTTTCTTGTGCTGATGTTACCACCTGTGGGGCTACTGCTCCAGTTCTTTCTGCATTTCCCAGGTGAGAGCATAGAGCTACAGGGAGTTGAGTTCACCCTGAAACTCCCGACTGGCAGAGAGAGGAGCCACAATTCTCATAAGACCCTGAGGACACAGCCTCACCTCTGTGAACTCATAGTCTCCTATCCCATGATGCAGCACCAGGGAGACCCACAGAGGAGGTCCCAGGGTCCCAGTCTGGGTTCACTGCTTCCTAAGACTGAGAATCCAAAGATGATTTTATACATTGTTCTTTCATACACACACACACACACACACACACACACACACACACACACACACACACACACAGCAAATCCTTACTCCAGCTCCAGGGGCTCTGACAGCCTCTTCTGGCCTTTGTTGGCACTGCCTACACCCAGATACACACATACACATGACTAAAAATAAAATTTAAATTTTTTTCTTTGTTTTTTTGAGACAGGATTTCTCTGTGTAGGTCTGGCTGTCCTGGAAAATCCTTCTAGACCAGACTGCCCTCTAACTCACAGAGATCCACCTGCCTCTGCCTCCGGAGCACTGAGTCTAAAGGCATGTGCCACCATGCCTAGCAAAAGAAAAACAGAATGTGAAGTACTTAGGATAACGCTAATGAAATGCATCAAGTGACCACTGTGACCCCTAAAAGAAAGGAAGCTTAAGCAGCAATATACCAGGCTCGCACAGTCTCCCTAACTATGCTACCAAAGATGGGCTTAGGCTTGGTGTAATCCTAGAAGGTACTGACCTTATCCATAAAGTCTCACCAACATGTCGCCCAACCATGAACTGGACAAGGACGACACCAACAGACATGCCGGAAGTAGACGGAGTTAAGACCGTGAGGCCACACCCTCATCAACGTACTATAGGCAAACGAGGGCTCCAAAGATGAGCGCATTGGTTACTGGATACCAAACCATCAGCCCCGAAAATGTACATATAAGTAACACTATAGTTAGAAGTGTGTGCACGCGCCCTCGCGCCCGCGCCCGCGCCCGTGTGTGTGCATGCATGCATGTATGTGTGCATGTGGGTGCGTATGCGTGTGTGTATCCATGCATGCAGTTAACAACTGATGAAGAAAAAAGAGGCCGTGAATCCGAAAACAGCAAAGAGGATGCAGGGGAGGAAAAGAAGAAATGTAATTGTATTATATTCCCAAAAATTCTTTAAAGTTAAAAAACAAAAGACATTGATAATACCAAAAATAAATAAACATATGGGAGGTGCCAAAGGACACTTTTGTCTGCCTCCAGCTGGCTTGCTGAGCTCTCCTTTTCAACCACCCAAGTGCCACTGTCCCCACCCCACAGAGACCCCCGCAGAGACCCCGCAGAGACCCTGCAGAGACCCCGCAGAGACCCCGCAGAGACCCCGCTTCTTCTGTGTCTGCTTAGCTTAAGCCCCGCATGATGTCGCAAGCGTAGAGCCAGCCCTCAGCAAGGCTTCTCTACACAGCCCAGCACCCCCAGGCTCCAGCCAGCCGCGTGTGTGCCGGCTGGTGACCCAGGGCTGCCAGGCTCTCTCCTCTCCCACAGTCCTCTTCATGCTCGGATTGAGTTCATTGATTGTTCAAACCTAAGATCTCCAGGCTTAAACGAGAGCCCTTGGAATCTAATTAAAATCTCGCCAGCCACAAAGCTAGTGTCCTCCTGGGAGATGTCCCCCTCAGCATTTCTAAGCCTGAGCCCTCCTCCCCAGGCACAATGGTCAATGAGGCTCAGCTTCTTCCCCTTCAGGGGTGCTGTGTAGTCATGTGAGCTCCAGGTCTCCTCCACCTGAGGCGATCCGATCAGCTGGTTGGGAGCCGCTTGCAACTACAGCTCTGTGCCAAGGTCTCCCCCTGAACCACCGAAGCCAGCCCTGCAGCAAGCAGACATCACAGGCAGCCTGCTCATTAGAGCCCTGGCAGCAGCTGGGCTCTGGGTTAGGCCCAAACTCCAGGTCTGAAGTCTGTCTTTCAATCAAACTATTAGTGCCCAGAGAAAACAGAAACAAATCCAAATTTCCCAGTCAAATTAGAGGCTCCGATTTTCCTTTTTAAATCTGTATTGATTGTTTCCTTTAGTGATATCTGTGACTCAGAATCAATGTCTACTTCTTTCTTGTTTTGTTTTCATTCTGAAAGTTGATAGTGACCGTGTGTGTGTATGTATGTGTGTGTGTGTGTGTGTGTGTGTGTGTATGATGTATGTGATGTGTGTGGTGTGCATAGCGTGCGTGTGTGAGAGAGAGAGAGATGTATGTGATGTGTGTGGTGTGTATGATGTGTGTGTATATGTGATATATGTGTATGTGGTAGGCAGGATATGTGTGTATGTAGTGCGTGGTATGTAGGATATGTGTGTTTGTGGTACGAGTGTGTTTGTATGTATGTATGTGATGTATGATATATGCTGTGTGTGTGTATGGTGTGTAGGATATGAGTATATGTGGTATGTGTGTTTGGTGTTTGTAGTATGTGGTATGTGTATGGTGTGTAGGATATGTGTGGGGGGTATATGTATTTGGTGTATAGTATGTGTATATGTAGTATGTGTGTTTTGTGTGTGTAGTGTATGTATGATGTGTAGGATGTGTGTGTTGTGGGATGTATGTGTGCATGTGCGTGTGTGTGTGTGTGTGTGTGTGTGTGTGTTGACAGAGATCTAACCCAGGACCCCATGCATGTTGGGAAGACTTTCTTCCCACTAAGCCACACCCCAGCCCAGACAACTCAGCCAGCCTGATTTCACAGATGGGCTCATGCATGCACTGAAGGAGAGTCCTGACTTCCAGGCAGTTCTAGATAACCACTTTGTGCCCTCTGTGGTCCTCATGGAAGCTCATGAATCAGTTGCTACAGGGACAGATCTAGAGTCCCTCCCTAAGATCACCTTGGAAAACTCACCAGAGTCTATCAACCAAAGACTTCCCCGAAGCAATTATTATTCCATTTTCCATAAGGAAGTTGAGCATCCTCAGCTTCTGGTACCCATGGAGGTCATTGAGCCAATCATTCAAAGGATGGCTATAGTGGAGGGAGTTTGACCCAGGACAGAGGCTATTCCTGGCAGACATTAGCAGGAAGCATGGGGTTGGGGACAGCGAGGTGGAAAGGAAGGTAGCACAGGCTTCTGACCCAGCAATGACGCTCACAAACAGTCACCATGGTAAAGCCAGTTGCAAGGCCCCAGAACGCTGATGGAGTGAAGCAAGAGCTAAGGACAGACAGTTTCTCACTTCCACTTGGTGCCGGCAAGATTCAGTAAGAAGGTTGGTGTGGGTCAGTGAGATGGCTCAGCAGGTAAAAGTGCTTGCCACCAAACCTGCCAACCTGAGTTTGATTCCCCAGGTCCCACATGGTAGAAGGAGGGAACTGGCCATCACAAGTTGTTCTCTGACCCCACATGTGGTAAGAAATAGACTGTCATGGCCATTTTCAGTATAAGCATGGTAAGGATTCATCAGAGTTACAGAAGAACAGGAGGTGCTGGGCCTCCCCCCTCCCCCAGCTCCAGCTTGTCTTAGAACCCTGAAAGGTAAAAAGTTACAGGCCTTTGGCTCCATGACTGAGCTCACAATCAAGAAAAAAAGGAAAAGCCTAAGCCCCAGATTATTTACTAGAAAAGGCTCTGTGCTCTAAACCAATGAGATGGAGACTTGGGAAAGGGGTAAGTGCCAGACTTTGTGACAGGGATGTCTCACTGCTGGGGGACTTGTAAAACCACAGCAGCCAACCAGTTCTGCCTCTTTTCTGCACTGGCACCTCTTTCTGCAGAAGTGTATATTAAAAAGGCTGGCGAGATGGCTCAGGAGTTAAGAGCACTTGCAGCTCTTGTTGAAGACCCAGGTTCTATTGCAAGCACCCACATGGCTTCCTCACAACCCTCAGTAACTCCAGAGGGATCTGATGCCCTCTTCTGGCCTCTGGGGGCACTGCAGGAATGTGGTACACAGATACATGTGGGCAAAATACCCATACATACAAAGTAAAATAATAAAATAAAATCTTAAATTTATTTTGTTTTCTCAAGCCTCTTAAATTTATTATTATCTTATTTCTAACAATGTGCATGCATACACTGAGAGAATAAATAAACGTAATAAAACACAACATAGGTCTTTGCCCCGGAGTTAACTGTGTGGCACAGTTCTCTGGACCCAAATCCCGCCCAGAGAGGGCTGGTCTCCCAGGAGTGCTGACACACCTAATATCAAGGCTCACAGGCTCACAAAAGGGACAGGCTCCAGTCAGAGACAGCAAGGGCAGGTCACACTAGAGATAAGCAGATGGCAAGAGGCAACTGAAAGAACATCAGCTTCAGAAACCAAGGGCATTGGCATCCTCAGAATCCAGTTCTTCTACCACAGCAAGTCCCGGATACCCCATCACACCAGAAAATCAAGATTCTGATTGAAAGTCACATCTCATGATGATGGTATAGGACTTTAAGAAGGACATAAATAACTCCCTTAAAGAAATACAGGATAACACAGGGAAACAGGTAGAAGCCCTTAAAGAGGAAACACAAAAATCTCTTAAAGAAATACAAGAAAACACAACCAAACAGGTGAAAGAATTGAACAAAATCATCCAGGATGTAAAAATGGAAATAGAAACAATAAATCACAAAGGGAGACAATCCTGAAGATAGAAAACCTAGAGAAGAGATCAGAAGTCATAGACACAAGCATCACCAACAGAATACAAGAGATAGAAGAGAAAATCTCAGGGGCAGAAGATACCATAGAAAATATTGACACAACCATCAAAGAAAATGCAAAATGCAAAAAGCTCCTAACCCAAAACACCCAGGAAATCCAGGACACAATGAGACGATCAAACCTAAGGATAATAGGTATAGAAGAGAGCGAAGATTTAACAAAATTATAGAAGAAAACTTCCCTAACCTAAAGAAAGAGATTCCCAGGAACATTCAGGAAGCCTAAAGAACTCCAAATAGATTGAACCAGAAAAGAAACTCCTTCTATCACATGATAATCAAAACACCAAATGTACAAAACAAAGAAAGAATATTAAAAGCAGTAAAGGAAAAAGGTCAAGTAACATATAAAGGCAGACCTATCAGAATTACACCAGACTTCTCACCAGAGACTATGAAAGCCAGAAGATCCTGGGCAGATGTCATACAGACCCTAAGAGAACACAAATACCAGCCCAGGTTACTGTATCCTGCAAAACTCTCAATTAACATAGAGAGAGAAACCAAAATATTCCAAGAAAAAAACAAATTTACACACTATCTTTACACAAATCCAGCCCTACAAAGGATAATAGATAGAAACTCCCTAGAAAAAGCAAGAAAGTAATCTTGCAACAAACCCAAATGAAGAGAGCCACACAAACATAATTCTCTAACAACAAAAATAACAGGAAGCAACAATCACTTTTCCTTAATATCTCAACATCAATGGACTCAATTCCCCCAATAAAAAGACATAGATTAACAGACTGGCTACATAAACCCAGCTTTTTGTTGCATACAGGAAATGCACTTCAGTGACAAAGACAGATACTACCTCAGAATAAAAGGCTGGAAAAAATTTTTCCAAGCAAATGGTCTCAAGAAACAAGCTGGAGTAACCATTCTAATAGCGAATAAAATCAACTTCCAGCCAAAAGTTATTTTAAAAAAAAGATAAGGAAGGACACTTCCTACTCATCAAAGGAAAAATCTACCAAGATGAACTCTCAATCCTGAACATCTATTCTCCACATGCAAGGGCACCCATATTCATAAAAGAAACCTTACTACAGCCAAAGCACACATTGCACCTCACACAATAATAGGGGGAGACTTCAACACCCAACTCTCATCAATGTACTGATCATGGAAATAGAAACTAAACAGAGACACAGTAAAATTAACTGAAGTTATGAACCAAATGGATTTAACAGATACCTATAGAACATTTCATCCTAAAAGCAAAAAATGTGCCTTCTTCTCAGCACCTCATGGTACCTTCTCCAAAACTGACCATATAATCAGTCACAAAACAGGCCTCAACAGATACAAGAAGATCAAAATAATCCCATGCATCCTATCAGATCACCATGGACTGAGGCTGGTCTTTAATAACAACAAAAACAACAGAAAGGCCACATATATATGGAAGCCGAACAATGCTCTACTCGATGATAACTTGATCAAGGAAGAAATAAGGACTTTTTAGAATTTAATGAAAATGAAGGCACAATATACCCAAACATATGGGACACAATGAAAGCAGTGCTAAGAGGAAAACTCATAGCTCTGAGTGTCTCCAAAAAGAAACTGGAGAGAGCATACATACACTATCAACTTGATAGCACATCTGAAAGTTCTACAACAAAAAGAAGCAAATACGCCCAAGAGGAGTAGATGGCAGGAAATAATCAAACGCAGGGCTGAAATCAACCAAGAAGGAAAAAAAACTATACAAAGAATCAACAAAACTAGGAGCTGGTTCTTAGAAAAAAATCAACAAGATAAATATACCCTTAGCCAGACTACCCAGAGGGCACAGAGACAGTATCCAAATTAACAAAATCAGAAATGACAAGGGAGACATAACAACAGAAACTGAGGAGATGCAAAACAAAACAAAACAAAAAACCAAAAAACATCAGATCCTACTACAAAAAACTATACTCAACAAAACTGGAAAATCTGGATGAAATGACAATTTTCTAGACAGATACTAGGTGCCCAAATTAAATCAGGATAAAATAAACCATCTAAACAATCCCTTAACCGCTAAAGAAACAGAAGCACTCTTTAAAAGTTTCCCAACCAAAACCACCCAGGAACAGATGGGTTTAGTGCAGAATTCTATCAGACCTTCAAAGAAGACCTAATACCAATACTCTTCAAACTATTCCACAAAATAGAAAGAGAAGGAACACTACCCAATTTGTTCTATGAAGTCACAATTATTCTCATTCCTAAACCACACAAAGACCCAATAAAGAGAACTTCAGACCAATTTGAATATCGATACAAAATTACTCAATAAAATTCTTGCAAACCGAATCCAAGAATACATAAAAATGATCATCCATCATGATCAAGTAGGCTTCATCCCAGGGATGTAGGGATGGTTCAATATACAGAAATCCATCAATGTAATCCACTATATAAACAAACTCAAAGATAAAAACCACATGATAATCAAATTCAATGCTGAGAAAGCATTTGACAAAATTCAACACCCCTTCGTGATAAAAGTCTTAGAAAGATCGGGAATTCAAGGCCCATACCTAACCATAGTAAAAGCAATGTACAGCAAACCAGTAGCCAACATCAAATGAAATGGAGAGTAACTTGAAGCAATCCTACTAAAATCAGGGACTAGACAAGGCTGCCCACTCTCTCCCTACCTATACAATATAGTTCTTGAAGTCCTAGCCAGAGTAATTAGACAACAAAAAGAGTTCAAAGGGATATGATTTGGGAAGAAAGAAGTCAAAATATCACTATTTTCAGATGATATGATAGCATACATGCTGGGGGCCAGCCCCGGCATTAGTCTTCTTTCTCGTGTTCTTCTTGAGGCAGCAGAGGGGGAAGAGTGTCAGTGGAGGGTAAGACTTTGTCTTACAAGATATTTAGGGTTGCTGTATAATAATAAGTTTACCTATCTAAGTCTGTTACTATGTTACTGTAGCTGATTTACTTATCTATGTCTAAGTCACTATGCTCTGCTACTGTAACTGACCCACCTTCTGTGTTCCTCTGAGGCCAGAAACTGCATCTCTGGCACTTGGCACCTCATTCTAAAACAGCAGGAGATAAAGTACTTGCTGGAGCCTTTTCCCTTTTGTCCCTATGCCTCTTGCTTGTCAGGCTAGGGGGAAGTTTGGAGCAATAAACTTCTATTGAACCAAGAGAAGTGAATAGCGCTTGCAGAAGGAAAAACTTTTACATTGGCAAATATGCATAAACTTATATGATTTCATATTTAGATTCATAAATGCACATTTCTACATTTCCACTCAACCTAGTTGGGTCCAACTTACATGCATTCTCACAATTACATTCTTACACACACACGTATGCATACATTCTCACAATTACATACTTACACACACATCCATACTTACATATGCATATGGAGCAAAAGACCAAGCACCAGTGCAGAAAGAACTCACTCATTCTGGAAGAAAAATGGGCTCCAATCTTTATTGCATAGAGAAAGAAAAAGCTTCTACACTTTTAATGCTAAATGAATTAAACTCAGGTTTGTAAGAAAAAAGCTTGTTCCTTTTAATAAGACTAAGCCTGCCTTGTTATTAAGAAGGGACCTGTTCTGTCCCGTGGTAAGGAGAAGCCTACCTGCTCCTTCTGCTCTCTCCAGCTTCTTCTTTTTTCCTCTTTTCCTCTGCATTCTGCACATTGCTCTCTTAGTTACTTATAGTCTCTAAGTTACTCCACTCTGCATTTCTTCTCAGCCCAGATCTTCTTAGCTCAGTTCTCTTTAGCTCAGTACCGACTCTTCAGCTCAGTCTCTTCCAGCTCAGTCCTAACTCTTCTCTTTGTCCTCAGCACTTAAACATCTTTCAGAATACATGATCACTTGTTACAAAGTTCATCACAAGTTCATATGAAAAATCAAATCATATTGAAATAGAAGTTTACAACAGAGAATGTTTACATGCATATCCATCAGGAGTAATTATCTGGCTAAACATCCATCACCTGTCACAGCTCCACAGGTTCACTGAAGGTTTAAAACCATAAGTTATTAGTGAAATTTTGTATAGGTAAACCCAATCAATATTTTATCCTCTGTCCTAGCACCTATAATAAATCATTAGTTCCCTTTTTATGACCTTTGGTTAACTGCTTTACAGCCTCTTGGAATGTGCTCTGAGTAGGAGAGAGTCTGGTTAGTATCTAAGAGCAGTTAACTGGTGACACCTGGGAGACTGGCAGAGTTCTCACTGCAGTTTTGACTATTGGAAAGAGACTTAATGGCAGTCTCACCATAAAAGAGCTTAATATCACTGATATAATTTTAGGAGTTCCTATAGGATCATCATTAAGACTTAAGAAGTCATCTTTGTCTATATAGCATCACTACAAAACAGTACATCCTCATAGATCTGCAGAGATCTGCTCCAAAGGGGTGTGCTATTACTTAATGATTGTTATATATGTTTAAAAATAACAACAGAAAAAGCATTTTAATAGCAGGAATCTTTCCTAAAATGAATCCCTTACAGCCTTGCTTAATAAGGGCGAATCGATCGCAGATTATATAATAATCCAAGGATGGCCATCTCAGGATGATCACCTACTAGTTATTAGCTTGTCCTGTTATGGCTCCCAACATATACAGATATATGAAGTGACCCCAAAAATTCCACCACAGAACTCTTAAACCTGATAAACAACTTCACAAAGTGGCTGGATATAAAATTAACTCAAACAAATCAGAAGCCTTCCTCTACTCAAAGGATAAACAGACTGAGAAAGAAGTTAGGGAAATGACACCCTTCACGATAGTCACAAACAATATAAAATACCTTAGTGTGACTCTGACCAAGCAAGTGAAAGATCCGTATGACAAGAACTTCAAGCCTCTGAAGAAATAAATAGAAGAAGAGCTCAGGAAATGGAAAGATCTCCCTTGCTCACGGACTGGCAGGATTAATATAGTAAAATGGCCATCTTGCCAAAAGCAATCTACAGATTCAATGCAATCCCCATCAAAATTCCAACTCAATTCTTCATAGAATTAGAAAGAGCAATTTGCAAATTCATTTGGAATAACAAAAAAACCAGGATAGTGAAAACTATTCTCAATGATAAAAGAAATTCTAGTGCAAACACCACCCCTGACCTCAAGCTGTATTACAGAGCAATAGTGATTTTTAAAAAAACTGCCTGGTATTGGTACAGAGACAGGCAGGTAGGTCAATGGAATAGAATCGAAGACCCAGAAATGAACCCATACACCTATAGTCACTTGATCTTTGACAAAGAGGCTAAAACTATCCAGTGGGAAAAAGACAGTTTTTTTAACAAGTGGTGCTGGTTCAACTGGAGGTCAACATGTAGAAGAATGCAAATCAGTCCATTCTTTTTTTTTTCTTTTTTCTTTTTTTTTCGGAGCTGGGGACTGAACCCAGGGCCTTGCGCTCGCTAGGCAAGCGCTCTACCGCTGAGCTAAATCCCCAACCCCAAATCAGTCCATTCTTAACTCCTCGTACAAAGCTCAAGTCCAAGTGGATCAAGGACTTCCACACAAAACCAGATACACTGAAACTAACAGAAGAAAAAGTGGGGAAGAGCCTCAAACACACGGCACAGGGGAAAATTTCCTGAACAGAACACCAGTGGCTTATGCTCTAAGAACAATAATCCACAAATGGTACCTCATAAAACTGCAAAGCTTCTTTAAGGCAAAGGATACTGTCAATAGGACAAAACAGCAACCAACAGATTGGGAAAAGATCTTTACCAATCCCACATCCAAGAGAGGGCTAATATCTAGTATATACAAAGAATTCAAGAAGTTAGACTCCAGAGAGCCAAATAACCCTATTAAAAAATGGGGTACAGAGCTAAACAAAGAATTCTCAACTGAGGGATAAGGAATAGCTGAGAAGCACCTAAAGAAATGTTCAACATCCTTAGTCATCAGGAAAATGCAAATCAAAACAACCCTGAAATTCCACCTCACACCAGTCAGAATGGCTAAGATCAAAATCTCAGGTGACAACAGATGGTTGAACACTCCTCCATTGTTGGTGGGATTACAAGCTGGTACAACCACTGTGGAAATCAATCTGGTAGTTCCTCAGAAAATTAAACATAGTACTACCTGAGGACCCGACTATACCGGTAACTCCAGGGCATATACCCAGAAGATGCTCCAACATATGACATATGACAAGGACACATGCTCTACTATGTTCATAGCAGCCTTATTTATAATACCCAGAAGCTGGAAAGAACCCAGATGCCCTTCAGCAGAGGAATGGATACAGAAAACATGGTACATCTACACAATGGAGTACTACTTAGCTATCAAAACAATAACTTCATGAAATTCGTAGGCAAATGAATCGAGTGAGATAACCCAATCACAGAAAAACACACATGATATGCCCTCACTGATAAGTGGATATTAACCCAAAAGCTCAGAATACCCAAGATACAATCCACAGACCACATGAAGCTCAAGAAGAAAGACAACCAAAATGTGGATGCTTCAGTCCTTCTTAGAAGGGAGAACAAAATACTCAAAGGAGGAAATACAGAGACAAATTATAGAGCAGAGACTGAAGGAAAGGCCATCCAAAGACTGCCCCACCTAGGGATCATCGCACATACAGTCACCAAACTCAGATACTATCGCGATGCCAAGAAGTGCGTCTCCTGAGAGGCTCTGCCAGAGTCTGACAAATACAGAGGCAGCCAACCATTGGACTGAGCACGGGGTCCCCAATGAAGGAGTTAGAGAAATGACTGAAGGACCTGAAGGGGTTTGCAAACCATAGGAAGAACAACAATGGCAACCAACCAGATCCCCCAGAGCTCCCAGGGACTAAACCACCAACCCAAGAGTACCCATGGAGTTACCCATGGCTCCAGCCGCGTATATAGCAGAAGATGACCTTGTCGGGCATCAGTGGGAGGAGAGGTCCTTGATCCTGGGAAGGCTTGATGCCCCAGTGTAGGGGAATGCCAGGGCGGGGAGGTGGGAGTGGGTGGGTGGGTGGGGAACACCCTCATAGAAGCAGGATAGGGAATAGGATAGGGGGGTTATGGATGGGAAACTGGGAAAGGGGATAACATTTGAAATGTAAGTAAAAAAATATCCAATAAAAAAAAAACATGAAAAGGAGTGCAGGTAGACAAGCCTTTGCAAGGAAACAGACACTGTGGTAGGCAGGATTCTGTAGAGGGAACAGAACAGAGAGAGTGCGTGTGCGGTAAAAGGGGATGTATTGGACCGGCTTACACAATAGGAGCCAGGGAGCCCTGGCTGGCTGGTTGCACATTGAGAGCCAGAGGATCAGGTTCCCAATCCACAGAAGCCAGTCTCCTGCTGTTGTGTTGTACACCTTCATCCCCAGCACTAGGGAGGCAGAGGCAGGAGGGTCAAGAGTTCAAAGCTATCCTACATAAAAACACATGGGTGACAGCCATGGTGAGCAACTGGCATCCAGAAGAGACAGTTTTATCCCAGGATTCTGTATCACACGCAAAGCAGTTCACGCCCAAAAATGACTGCTGGTATCCCAGCCACCCAGTCTGCATTCTAGGTAACAAAGGGAAAAAGAGAACAGTGCACCATTCTGCAACCCAACACCTTCTTCACCTACCAGAGGCTAACACTAGTCCTGGGACTCAGCTGTGTTCCAGGGCGGCTGTGTAAGGTGTGTTCTCAGTGGGAAGACACTTAGGGCTGGTTACTAAGAAAGGAGAAACTGAGTCGTGGATACAGCCCCATACGTGACACATCCGCTAGACACCAGTCCACGTCTGGGCTGGCGATAGAGGAATGAGAACCTTTGGCAGAAAGCATTAGACATGAAATACAGGCAAGATAAGAGCATATACTACCCTCATGGCGTGCGTCTGCTTGTGTCTAAAACGCAGCATGTGTGTGCACATTCACAGATGGGCAGATATAAATACTTTGTGCGTATGTTTTGCATATGCATATATGTAGGTATGTGTATGCACATCATATGTGTAAATGTGTGCATGTGTGTGGATATGTATATATGAGTATATAGCAATATATATACATACATACATATATATATATATGGAGAGAGAGAGATTTATCTATGAATTTCCCACTAGGATTGAACATGAAGCCTCAGGAAGGCTAGGCAAATGTTTTTGCACTCAGCCTAGACTGGAGGTAGAGAAAAGCTTTCCCTACATAGCCCAAGATGACTTCAGACTCTTGATTCTCCTCCTGCCTCAGTTTCCCCAGTACTGGGATGACCAGAGTGCCCCACACACCTGGTCTTAGGAGCAAGGTCAGAGCTCTTAGAAAATCTCCAACAGTTGACACAATTCACAAGCTCGATTTATGCCATGTGGAACTGTTGGCCAGTGTAGACAAGACGTGCTATTTTCAAGCCTATGGGAATATCTGAACGGACAGTTTGGGTGATCAGAGAATGGCCTAGAAACAGAGAAGGACCCTGCCTTGGAGCTGTGTGGGTGTGGCATGGCAGTGAGACTAGAACGTCACATTGGTTTTTATTTTCATTTTAACCCTACTCATTTGGAGACAAGAAGTCTACCTTAAATAGCTTGCCATCATAAAGGAACCTGCAAATAAGTGACAAAATATTTAGAGCCACACGTCTACCGTCTACCTAAGCATCACTTTCCAAAACCGGTGGGATGCAGTTTAAGTGCATGGGGATGTAGTTCTAAATTTACACCCTTAACTCTATTATATTAAGAAAAAGAAAGAAAGAAACCAAAGGAGGCTGGAAACAGGCTGTAGCGTTCAATCCGAGAACCTGGGAAAATATTAAAGACAAAGAAATAATATTAAAGGAAATCCTTCTAACAAGAACAATTAGCAACTGGAGAGATGGCTCAGTGGTTACACACGCTGGCTGCACTTTCAGGGCCTGAATTCAATTTCCGTGTTGGGTGGCTCACAACCAGCTATAACCACTTATGCAGTGGATCCACTGCCCTCCTCTGGCCTCCGCAGTCACAGACACATGTTGCAGACACACACATACACACACATAAAAAGAAATGAATACTTTAAAAAGAAGTGTTAATAAAAAAATTTTAAGTAAGGGGGTATCTGGTATGACGTGGACTGCTCTCCCTGGGGTTCTCTTCCACATGGGAGCACCTGATGACCTGCAGGGACAGGACTGGTTCCCCAGGTTGACAGAGGAGCCAAGGTTACAGTCCCACTGACTGCCCATCCCCTCCCTGGCTGTTTTTTTCTGGTCCCACTCAAGAGGGTGCCCTTTGTTGTTCTCCAGTACAAAGTAAACCGAGTATAACGGCACTGTCTCCAACGATACCGGTGGCTGTCGGTTGTTAAGGCATAAACAGTGGGAACGGGAGAGCGGGCCCACAGTCATACAAAATCCATCAGACAAGATGGTGTAGAAGCTTCTGGTGGTGAAGGTTAAACCTTAGAACTGCACAGGTTTTAAAATAACACAAAAGGCAGACTCGCTTATTTTAGGAGGGAGGCATCACTGGCTTGCCAGCTGGATGGGGCCTGCACATGAAAATAAAATTACAAACAATTCTACTTTTAAACATAGATTCAGGATCTTAAGTAAAATATGAACGGAATAAATTCAGTGCGCTGCACTTTCAAAATACGTACATCAGAACTAGGCTGAGATTAGCCCAGGCCTGCAAGCACTGATTTAGAAACGTATTTAGGCAGAGTTAGAGATTCACTCGGGGGACTGAGGCAGGAGGATCTTGAGTGTGAGGCCAGCCTGAGATACACAGTGGGAGTGGGAGAGAGAGGGGGATGTAGAAATATTGCAGTAGGTGAAGAAAATATGCAGTAAGGTGTAACGTTTGTGGGACGGAAGAGATACCCGGCAGCCAAAAACACTGGCTGCCCTTCCCGGGGACCTGGGTTAGGTTCCCAGCACCGTCATGGCGGCTCACAACCAAATGTAACTCCAGGTCCTGGAAATCTGATGCCCTCTTCTGGCCTCTGAGGGTACCAGGTGTACACGTGATACACTCACACATAAAATAAAAGTATTCAAACGTTTTAAATGTAATGTTTGTTTCTGAACTAAAATAGAACACGATTCCTTGAATTTAGTAAAGATCTCTACTAAAAACCCATCACGGGGCTGGGAGCGCGGCTTAGTGGTAAAGCACTTATGCAAGGTTGTGAGCCCAGTACCTATTGCCTAAGAACAAATGAAAACATAAAACAGAAACATCATAGGAGATAAAGTAATTTTTAAATATTTATCTTTAATTAGGTATAATTAGGTTCATGTGTGAACGCAGGCATCCTCAGAGGCCAGAACAGGGCATCGGATCCCCTGACACTGGAGTCGCCGACACTTGTGAGCTGCCACGTGGCTGCTGGGAATCAAACCTGGGTTCCCCGCAAGAGCAACATATGCTCTCAACCACTTCCCCACATCTCCAGCCTCCAGATATTATATCCAGCATTAAAATATGTAAAGTATTGCCATTACAGCTAATGGGAAAAAGCCAGAAATCATCCCTTTATCCAGTGTTTGGCTTGAGGTTATTGCCAATTCAATAAGACAAGAAAAAAAAAGCTCCATTTCCTCATGGGTGCGGGAACCAGCACATCCTGATCCCTTGCCGATGATATGGTCACTGGTATAGAAAGTCCAAGAGTTTCTAGAAACCTTAAAAATTAATAAAAGTTCAGCCGGGCTCCTGGATCCAAGACGAACACACATAGGAAACAGTCCACAGCGTTCTCTGCCTGGCAACAGCCAATTAGGAAACACAAACAAAGAAAGTTCCACAGTGGCAGTAAAACTAGCTGTGCAAGACCTTTATGAAGAACATTTAAGAATGCAACCGCAGAATGCAGATGCCTAAATAAACAGAGATATACAGCAGCTCCAGGCTGGAAAGGCTCAGTGCCGTAAACACATCAATCCTGTCTAAATTAACCCATAAAGTTAATGCAATTGCAGTCGAATTCCAACTGAAGCCTGGAGAAAAGAATCCTAAAACACAAATGGGAAAGCAAAGCTAAGAGAAGCCAAGGCCATCTCCAAGAGTCACAAGGGGAGGCAGGGCTTTCCTACCAGGAATCCTGTCAGCCTCTTGCTGACAGAAAAACAGACAGTGTTACAAAGACAGACGAACAGACCCAGAATACAGAATCTAATTACTTGATTTAATAAAAATCAAAGTTGAAATGGGCAGAGAAAATAAATTGTGCTAGGTCACAAGGGTGCCCATTTGGAAGGAAAGAAAGGAAGGCAGGAAGGAGGGAAATAGGTAGGTAGGTATGTATGTACATACTACATTCATGACACATACATGCATACATACACACATACATGGTGCATACATGATACATACAAACATACATACATGATAGGTAGATAGATAGATAGATAGATAGATAGACAGACAGACAGACAGATAAAATGTTCCCTTTTCCCTGTTTTGTAGACAGGGTCTCACTACATAGTCTTGGCTGGCCTGAAAATCACTATGTAGATGAGGCTAGCCTCAAACTCACAGAGCTCCACCTGCTTCTGCCTCCTGAGGGCTGGGATTAAAGGCATGTAGCCCCACACCCAGTGAGCTTTTTTTTTTCTTTTTTAAAATAAGTGTGTAATGTGTGAGATGCCATGTGTTTTGTGGCTCTCCTGCCATCTTCCCTCTCCTCTCCTCCCCCACTCAGGTTCTTTTCATCTCTCACTTCCAGTGTATTCTTTTGCCCACCCTCATCCTTCCTGATCACCTTGTTCTCCTTTCTGGATTTTTGAGGTTCAGCAGGGTTTATCCATCCTGATACCTGTTAATATATATACATACATACATACATACATACATACATACATACATATATTACAACCCAGGATCCAAACTTGAGGAAAAACATGTGGTTTTCACTTTTCTAAATTTGGGCCATCTCATTTAATATTGTCCATTCTGGATACATCTATTTTCCTGTGAATTCGTGGTTTCGCTTTCTCTTGCAACCGAATGATGTATTTTGTGTCTATGTACCACATTTTCATTATCCATTCATGCCCTGGTGGCTGCTCCCATCTCAGGTTTCAGCTTTCTGTGGTGTGGACACAGGGGTGCCTAGACCACCCCTGTTTATGTCCTGCACCTAGCACATGTAGTCTATCTGCTGTGTTTGCCTGAGCACCCTGAGGACTGAGGGTTCCACTCATCTCAGTAAAACAGCAGCTCCCAGAACCCGGGAGCTAGTGTCCCAGAAGTAATGGGCAGGATGAACATGACCCCTCTGGAGGAAGGACGTATGGGATGTATCCCATACCATTCTTGTGGCTGAGGTCCAGTTACCCACCTAAGTACCGGTCCATCGGGCTGCCCTTCCCATGACTTCCTCTATTAACAACTAAATCTACTCTCAGGAACTGCTCCTGATGAGCCATGCCAAGATAACAACACACACACACACACACACACACACACACACACACATATGCACACACACACACACACATACACACATGCACACATACACACTCAGGTGTGCATGAGCACATATACACACACACTCAGGTGTGCATGAGAACATATACACACACACTCAGACGTGCATGTACACACACACACACACACACACACACAATGTACTGAAGTTTTAGAGGTGAAAAGCCAACTTCTAAAGACAGGGAGAAAGCAGGAGAACACAATCAAGTTCTGTACAAACGTTTCTTACGTGGATACTGCTTAGGTTTTTGTCTACTTGACTCGAACCTAGAGAGGGGTTTGACTTGAGATCCTAAAGGCCAGAAGAAAGTCCCAGCCCTGGTAGCAACTGGGCTAAGTGAGACAGTTCACCGCCCTCTCCAAGGTGGAAGGGGTGAGATGGAACAGGCTCTACACAAGTGGCTGTATGCCCAGTTCAGTGCCTTGGGGTTGGTCCCAAATGACTGACAGGTCAGACGTGCAGAGGTGACAGTAGACACACATGCTCCTGAGCCTGTAGGAAGCCATCGTCACTACAGTGGCTGGAGATAAGGCTGACTGCTCAGTCCAACCCCAAAACATTAATAACCTCTGCCACACTGTGTACTCATCTTCTTGCTTCAGGTCCCTCCACTGGCCAACCCCGTATCCAGTCTTCATTTTCTCCAAACTTCTTATAGTGTGCTCTCTAGACACATGTCTATCCTGATAAGCCCTGAGCCCCCAAGCAGGTGAGGACCTGCCTCTGTCTTCACTAGCAGCAATGGTGACATAGATCAGCAGGTTCCGCCTGGCACTCTGCCCATGGGCTGTTAGGACCACCTGGAAGACCATCTCCCCACAACTGGGGATCAGGTTCAATGTGGACTCTACATCCAAACAGTTCCCAGAAGATCTGGATAACCCACTGTGGGAACCCTGAAGCTCAGAGCCAGTTGCCAGTCTCTACAGTGAAATCACAGCACCTGGTCCGAGGCCATGCCCTCCACAGGGGAAGATAACACAGTGTAGCCAGGGTGACTGACATTCTCTTCTATGGTGGGACTTTGGAAACAGTGCGGTAGTTTGAATGAAAATGACCCTTGTAGGCTCCTGTATTTACATGCATAATTCCCCAGGTGGTGAAACTATTTGGGAAGGATTAGGAGGTGTGGCCCTGTTGGAGGAGGTGTGTCACTGGGCTTCGAGATTTAAAAGGCCCATACCATTCCCAGTTAGAGCTTTCTCTCTCTGCCTTGTGTTTATGGACCAGAATGTAAACTCAGTTACTGCTCCAGCGCCATTCCTGCCTGCCTGCTGTCATGCTCCCTGCCATGATGGTTGTGAACGCTAACCCTCTGGAACCCTGAGCCCTCATAGTAAATGCTTTCTTCTATAAGTTGTCTTGGTTGTGGTGTCTCTTCACCGTCATAAAAAAGTAATCAAGTCACTTTGTTCAAATCTTTGTTCTCCCACCCTCTGTGGGACCTATTTCAGAACAACAAAGCAAGGCGTTCCCACCCAACCCTGCTCTCCTGCCACCTTCCTCTCATGCCCTCTTGTGCCTGAAAGTGTCCACAGCCACTCCTGTGCCCTCCTCCCTTTACCATTCACAGATGTCACACACACACACACACACACACACACACACACATACACACACCTCTTAGACCCCTGAGAAGCTGTTCTTACCAATGATTAAGATAACTGCCTGAAGTCCATTGGTAACTCTTAAGAGAACAGTAAAAGCTTGACCTTGGTCCTATGGGAGATGTGGTCACTCAGCACTGTGTTTCCTCTGCTGCCTTCCACCTCGAGGTGGTACACGGCCAGGAGGAGCACTCACCCAAGCCTGTGCTGTGATTTTTGGACTTTCAGCCTTTGAGACTCCTCCCAATCAATAAATGTTAGCCTGCCTTGGGTGTTCCATTACCATAACAGCAAGTGGACTGATACAGGAGACTGCAGCAGGCTGGGAACTCAACCCTGCTCTCAGTCCTGAGGTCCTGCACCAAGTACTCTACCTGTCCTCTGTTGTGGGAAGGGAAGGTTTTCTTAGGTCCTGTCAGTGTTAATCAGCCCTTCCTCCCTTCTCTGCATCCTCTGCAAACCCCCATTCCCAGCACCACCTCCTGTAGCTCTCAAATACCAGGAAACTGACTTAAATTTTATCCTGGATTTTGTCCCTGGCCATTACAAGTAGTAGTGTGAGCAGCTGTTCTGCCATCCTGCGGCACGGACCACCAGCAATGAACTCCTCCTCATCACCCATCACTGGAGAGGTGCCCATCTGCAGACCACCTCACTCTAGTTCACTTCCCAAGGCCCATCGCCTGAGAAGGGTCCCATGAGCACAATGTCCCTCTATGCAGAGATGCACAGCACAATCGGCTGCACACCAAGCGCTACACAGAATGGAAACCTACCTCCCAATGCTTGGAAGAGGAGCCTGAGGATACCGGTTGGGACAAGTCCCCAGAGGGTAAGGGCAAAGGACAGGGAAGGGAGGGGCTCAATAAACACTACGGATTATCTCTCTCAGAATGAGTGTTGAAGTTTAATCCCCATTATGAGAGATTAAGAAGATACAGGGCTCTGCCCTCCCAAGTGGATTAATCCACTCCCGTGATAAATGGATTGATGAGTTAATGGGTTATCTCCGAAGTGGCCCTGTTACAGAAGCCAGCTGGCTAGATCTCATGAGAACCCTGCCTCTTGCCATGTGATGCCCTGTGCTGCCTCGGGATTCTGCCAACAAGAACATCATAGATGCAGCCCCTTGACCTTGGACCAGAATCATGAACCAAAATTAACCTCCTTTCTTGATTGCTTCCCCAGCCTGTGGGATTGCGTTATCGGCAGCAGAAAAAGACAAAAACAGAAGGGATTTGGTCTTAGAGTTAAGTCCAGCCCTGGACATATTCACAGAGGCTTGGGGACATCAGCTGTAGACTAGATTTATCCAGATCTGACGGACAGGACAGCTTCCTGGCCATTGCATTAGTTAGCCATTGACTGTGGGCTGTATCCAGAGCCTGCCAGACTTGGTGGCTCCCTCCGTGGAGGGGCCCTCACCACACAAGAGAGATCTGGTTGGGATGCCAGGAGAAACTACCAGACAGAGCACGTACGTCCCAGAGCTCAGCCGTCTCCTCTACTGCCTCAGGCTTACCCACTGATCAATCACCATTCCACTGTCTCTGGTGCGTGTCAGTCACCCGTCCAACATGTCCCCAAGTAACAAGGGACACAAATCAAGTTCTGAGAGATGCCTCACTGTGCTGACACCCTCCCGGCTTCCTGGGGGAAAAACAAAGAAACAAAAACCTTCTCCATCCCAGTCTACCTCTGGGATGCCACCCTGATGGAGTGAGGGGGTCGTCTAGGAGCCCCCCTCCCGATGGCCAATTGGGTTCGAAGCCAGTGTTTCCTTAAAGCCTCCACTAAAAAGAAGCAAATACGAGGTTCCCTTGCGACCCCAGCATGAGCTGCATTTGAGCCCTGAGCTGCGTCTCTCCCTCCCACCCACATTTATCCTCCAAGTACTGCTCCTGCCCCCACCCCCAAACAGTGGTGCTACACTGGGAGCCGGAGCCAGGAACCAAGTAGCCGAGAGCGCCATCTAGTGGGTATCACTAGAAGAGCCAGGCCAGGACTGTGATCCATCTGCCCCTATGGCATATCACAGGCTAGGTAAGGTGCTGGATTGCAACAGAATTAAAGAAAAAAGATGAGAAAAGGACCAAGGTGCGTCCCTGGGGATGCCTGGAGACCTGCTCCAGATGCCTCTGCCTGTCACTAGAGGGACTTCTAGGTCACTCAGGACACAATGTCAGTTTCTGCCCCTTCTCTCTCTTCTGGAGCATTTAAATCCGGTTTTGGTTGATTGGTTGGTTGATCGGTTGACTTGTTCTGAGGCAAGGTCTTACTTAGCCATGGCTGGCCTTGAACTCCTGGTCCTCCTGACCCACCCCTACCCCCCAAGTTCTGGGATCACAAGCACGTGCCATCATGCATGGCTAGAGGGTCACGTAAAAATCCACTTGGGGGCCCATAAGATGACTCAAAGGGCCACAGAGACTGACAACCAATGAATTCAATCCTGGGGCCACTGCAAGCTGTCCTCTAACCACCACCATACATAGGCACTGTGGCATGAGCAGGCCCATGTACAGATACACACACTCACATCAGATAAATGCTTATTTCTTTTTAATTCTGTCTGCTATTGACAAGGAAACAGGTAAGGAGGTTTTCAGAAAAGGAGCCATGGTTGTCATTGTCATCGTGAGCATCATCCCTGTTTGGACGGTACCAGTTCCCAGGGTGTCATAATCTCTCAATTCTTTAGGGATCCCAGAGTCTGCTGAGCCGACTCGAGGATGGAAGTCAGAGCCTCGACCTTTCCCTGTGCAGACGCACCTGAAGGGCAGGGTGGAGGCACTACATGGCTGGAGATGACACAAGCCCTGGACTCTTGCCCTCCGGTTCTGAGAAGGTGGGAGGAAGCCGCTCCAATCTGCTCGGGGTGCCTGTGAAAGGCATACAAAGTGGCCACCAGACTTTCACTTCTCAATTTATATACTTCTCCAAAAGCATGGTGGTATCTAGAGCGAGCAGGGTTTGGGGGGTTGATCTCGGATTCTTTGTATTTTCCAAGTTAAAATGCAGTTGGGAATGCCAGGCATTGCGTGCCTTGGAACAGAAGACGGTGTCATCCCCTGTGAAGAGCAAGGTTGATCAAGCCTGTGCTTGGGGTCTGCACACAGTGTCACGTGGGCTCCACTGATCCCCAAGTGTTTTGTCATCCGTGCCTTTCTCACTTCTGTAGCTCAGCTGAGGAAATGCCACAGAGACAGCCATAACTGACAAATCCTAAAACAGGTTCTGTCTGTCTGGCCCTCCAGAGAAAAAGTCGGTCACTGGGCCAATAGGATGGCTGGAAGCCTGATGACCTGAGTTTGGTCCCACCTGGTAGGGAGGGAGAACCTCTGAACGCCGCACACGTGCTTCGGAACGTGCGACACAAACACGAACACAAACAAAATAAATAAAGGGTGAAAGGGGGAAGGAAAAGGCTGGTGACACCTTAAGTTACACGTTAGACGTGAGAAACAGTGAGGTCTGTGACATGAGGGTCCCAGCCAGTGGCACCCAGGCTCCGGAGAAGGAGAAAAGGCCGCTGTTCCCTCAGTGAAACACTTTGCAACGACAACCCTAGAAGGAAGCGGAGGTACCTGCAGGTGCCAAGTGGACCAACAGCCGCGCGGGTGATGGAGACCAAGCCTCCTTCCCCAGGGTAGCAGGAGAGGAGGCCCAGCTGAAACTGGACACGGCACAGCACCAGAACAGGCACCACAGCCTTCACAAATAAAAGCTAGAAAGAGGGAAAAGCTGACAACATAGTGGGGGCCTCAGGGGTAAAGGCCTGGAGCCTAATGACTGTGGTTTGGTTCTCAGGACCCACACGTTAAAAAGAGAATCAACTCCAAACTTTCCTCTGACCTCCACATGTGCACATGTGTGTACACACACACGTACACACACACACGTACGTACACACACACACACACACACACACACACACAACACAAAACTGGGGCTGGAGAGATGGCTCAGAGGTTAAGAGCACTGACTGCTCTTCCAGAGGGCCTGAGTTCAATTCCCAGCAACCACATGGTGGCTCACCACCATCTGTAATGAGATCTGATGCCCTCTTCTGGTGTGTGAAGACAGCTACGGTGTACTTATATATAATAAATTAATGAAATTTTTAAAAAACAAAAGCAAAGCTGCAGCCTGAGACATTAGCAGAACTCTGATTTATTTTCATTTTAATCATGGGAATCATGTTTAAATTGTTTGTTTGGGGGTTTGTTTGTTTTCCAGCCAAGCCTTCCTGTAGCCAAGGCTGGCCCCAAGTTCTTCAGCCTCCTACCTCCCCTTCTAAGATGCTGGAGTTGTAGGTATCACCAGCAGTGACTCGGGCAACCCTTAGTTAGTATCCACGAGCTCCGAATCCATGGATTTGGAGAACGTTTGATCTAAACTATTAAAAAACAAACAAACCAGCATTTGTACTAAATATGAACAGACTTCTTTGTGCAGTTATTCCCTATTTACATAGCATTTGCATTGTATTGGGTCTTTGCAGAAATCTAGAGCCATTTTAAACTATAAGAGAGGATGCACCTAGGTTATATGCAAATATCATGCCATTTTATGCAAATAAGCATCTGCAGACTCTGGTCTCGGTTGTGGGGAGGGCACTCCTCTGCAGATACTGAAGGACAGCTTTGTGTGTTAAAAGTACTCAAGGAGAAGGTGTGCTGAGCACTCCCTTAATCCCAGCCTCCAGGCTGAGGCAAGCAGATGTCTGTGAGTTCAAGATCAGCCTGGTCTACACATCAATCAAACAATAGCTTTAAAGTTTTTAAGGTACATGAAGGGTGAACACGGCAGCACACACCTGCAATCCTAACACTCATGGAAGACTGACACAGGATGGCCAAGGTCAGCCCGGACTCCATATTGAATACCAGACCAACCTGGGACTGGAGAGATGGCTCAGCAGTTAAGAGCATGCACTGCTCTTTCAGGAGACCTGAGTTCAGTTCCTGACACCCATGCCGAGCAGCTCACAGCTGCCTGTAAAGCTGCCATCTTGCCCGCCTGTGATTGTTTTCATAACTGTGTGCATAGACGCTCTAAACATATCTGAAAAGACCAATCAATGAAATGGTGCTCCATTCATTGTAAGAGTCTAAGATCAGGGCCAGCAAGATGGGTCAGCAGGTCAAAGTGTGTGAAGGTGGCAATGAACACTTAAAAAAACCACAGACACACACACACGTGCACACACACACACACACACACACACACACACACACACACGACAAAACCACAACAAAAAACTTTGTACCTCACTAACACAAGCAGCTGCTGGTGGATGCCTCCCCAAATCAATGCCCACCTTCTTAGTTGCTAACGGAATCTTGACACTGTTTAGATATTAATTCCACTTGAACACACTTGGCACAGACTGCAAGCCAGCCAATTGGGGGAAGGGGGAATGGGAAGAGAAGGGAAAGGTGGGGGTGGGAGAAGGCAGTTCCAGGAAACATGTCTGTGCTAGTCAGCATGAGTCAGCTGCTGTAACAAACACACCCCAGATCTCTACAGCCTAGCACAAGGTTATCCTTTGCTTAGGCAAATGCAACACAGACATTCTGGTTGGTGTACAGCTCCTTCCATCCCGGAGCTCTGCCACATTCAAATGAGGCCTGAATTACTACAACCAGAAAAGCAGTGGGAATGGCACCTGTGTCTCTGCTCATATCTGATTGGTCAGATCAGGTCCTGTGGTCACATGACCCTCTCAGCTGCAAAGGAAGCTGGGAAATGTCTTTCAGCTATGCCATAGGGAAGGAAACGAGTGTAATTAAAGCAAGTACTGAGCACTGCCTAGCCACAAGGCCCCATCAGTCCCTCCTTTCATACAGAGGACTCACCCAACTCTCACTCTCTGAGAGTAAGGATTTTCACTTGCTGTCCCCAGTGTGTTCTTTTGTACCAATGTCTCCACATGACATGGGTACTGGCAGGTCGGCCTCTTTCTTTGTATAGTTTTGTATAGCTTTGGCCAGAAGCCGGCTGCTCCCACTGTCAAACCTAAGAGTGTAAACTGCTCTCCCAGGGCATCTCTGTGAGGGGTCCCCAGTCTAGCCAGACAGGGTGCCACCAGCCCTTCTGATAGCTATAGATTGAACTAACCATAAGATCCTTGCCACTGCTCAGGGAAGGAAAAGCAACAATCCAGGAGACCAGGGTGCAGACAGAGGCCTCTGATGGAGGACACACACAGCCCACAGAAAGGCTTTGGGGAACTCAAAGCACACACTCCAGAATTTCAAACTCAATAGGGGAAGTGAAGAGATGGTGGCTACTCTGAAATCTGCATTTGGAAAGAGGAAATGGGATGGAGAACAAGACTAGAGAGAAGGGCGAACAGAGACTCAAGGCTAGCTCTGCCAGGACCAACCTTGGGAGTGGGCCAGTTTCTAAAAGGAGGGATGAGGGAGTGAGGAGAGGTACAGTAACTTAAGAAACCCTAGAGCAAGGGTTTAGAACATGGATCAGTGGGTAAGTGCTTGCTTGTCTCACAAGCGTGAGTTCAAATCCCTAGAACTCACATAGAAAAGTAGGGAGTGGACATGCTCAGCCTGTAAACCCAGGAGTATGCACACAAAAGAAATACTAGCTCAGAAGAACAGCGAGAGTTGGGGATCTTAAAAGGCCTCAGGCAAGGATGGAAGGATAGAAAGAAAGTACACGTGTAGCCTGGGGCTGGCTGGGCAGTGGAGACGGTGAGACCAGTCTGCAGAGCTGGGGGCGGAAGCCCTGGCCCTGGAGATGCCTCTCCTTTGTTTATTTGCTACCTTGGAAGGGAGTGGGGAGGGAGGGAGAGCAGCAGATCCAGAAGGGAAACAGAGCAGAAAACATTTACAAGTTCAAGATCAGACCCAAGTGGAAGACTGAAAAGAGGTTAAGGTGGGGGAGCAAGAGCCAGCCACAGTGTGGTGACGAAGCAGGGGCACAGTTACCCTGCAGGAAGAGTAACGTCCCTGAGGTGGTACAGGAGATGCTCAAAACCCAGAGGCCCTTCAGCCCTGGGGACGGAGGGTGCAGTGGATAAACAATGATGGCAGGGGCAAGGAGATGAGAAAGGGGAGATGAACGGATCCCCGAGTTTTTTCTCCTGGGGTAGTGTAGACAGAGTTGCTGAGAAATACATCTGAGAGTGTGGATAATGTTTATCCTGGGAGCAGCATTATGGCTTAGTGGGTTAAGGGACTTGCAACCAAGCTTCACAACCTGAGTTCGAACCCCAAGACCTCCATGATGGAAGGAGAGAACTGACTCCCAGAGTGGTCTTCCAACCCCATGGTGCACACACACAAGCTAAGTACGAGTCTGTCTTAGCATATTCCTCCTAAATATGCTAATATGTTTTCATATATTCATCCTGACAAGAAGGAATTGGAAGTTTAAACAAGGTTATGGTGCAGTGCTGAGCATCTGCAGGAGTGCATCATGGTGGACGCGGTGTCGATGTAGAGCACGTGAGAAAACGGCTGCCATCACACCTGCGTGCAGCAGGGTTAGTCCGGGGCCAGCATCTGGGGTGGTGGTGGCTGAGCCCGCAGCTTCCTGACTGAGCCAGAAATAGCAGCTCTCTTGCAAGCTGGTTCCATGGAAGGAAGGAAGGGGAGGAAGGACTTACCAGTAACACTCATCAACTAGAGAGCTTTGCTCGGTGACAGATGGCAAGTCCTCACAGTCCGCAGCAGCAGGGGATGGACGGTCCTCACTTGAACTGTGAATGCTTCTGATACCCCGCCTTCTGCTGAGCTGTACCCTTTAGGATGCTCCCAGAAAATGGGAAGATATAACCAAAAGCAGGGAGGTTAGGCCTAAGCAGATGCTGACCAAGGCTGCATTCTTAGTTCTTAGCCACTAACGCCAACATCAGGAGGCTAAAGCAGGAGAATTGTCACAAGCCTAAACTGGCCTCAAAACCAAGCCTGCAAAAAAATGAACACACACACACACACATGCACACACACGCACATACATACACACACATATGCACACATACGCATACACACATACATACAAACACACACATGCACACACATGCACACACACACACATACATACACACACATATGCACACATGCGCATACACAAATACATACAAACACATACATACACGCACATGCACACACACACACTTTCGAATAACCAAACTAGCCCAGTTTTGCTATGTAATTGAGGATGGCATTAAAACTCCACTCCTCCTGCCTCTAGCTCTGGATTGCAGGTGTGAGCCACCACACCAGTGCCACATTCTTTCCCTTGTCCATTCTGTCTCCCAGGCACCAGCTTCATTTGCTCCTCTGTCCCCTGTGTTCATCATGGGGTGGCTTCTCGGCCAGTGGGAGGGGCCAGGGCTGTGCTGCGTGCTGTTCTAGGAGGGGAGGAAGCCCATGGTGCCCACAGCACAAGTGGTTTGAATGCTCCCAAATGGCTGGTTTCTGGCTCCCAGCAGGACACCACTCGAGAAAGCTGTGCGCCACCATCCCAGGGGTGATTCCACCTGCTACAGCACACGGCAGTAGAGACGCTTACTTGTCTGTGCTAAACAGCATCCTGAAAGATAGAGATCAGAAAACACACTCAGGCTAGGCCAGTGGCTCTCAACCTTCCTAAGGCTGTGACCCTTTAATACAATAGCTCCCTGTGCTGTGGTGGCCCCCTAACCATAAAATTTTTCTTGTTACTACTCCATAACTGTGAGTTTGCTACTGTTATGAATTCTGACGTAAATATCTGTGTTTTCCCATGGTCTTAGACAACCCTTGTAAAAGGCTCCTTCAACGCCCCTTGGGGTAGCAACGTACAAGTTGAGAACCAGTGGTCTAGGCCAACCTAGGCCTCTCTGGAGCCAGGGACTCCCATCCAAACCCTTTGGTGACTGAGTGGCCAAGAAGGAAGGATAGAGAGGTGGATGCTGAAGGGAACCGCTGTGGAGTCCTTCCTGGGAAGTGGGGGAGGTGAGGAAGACTGATGTGGAGGCCTTCCTGGGGGGGACCACTGTGGAGGCCTTCCTGAATTGTGGGGGGACTGCTGTGGAGGCCTTCCTGGAATTCTTGCAACTTCCAGAGGCAATCCCAACTTCAGCAGGCCCAAGAATAGATTCCACTCAGGGATGTCGCTAACAATGGCTGATTGCTGGCTCAGGTGACAAGCCATGAGGAAGACAGAAGCACATCAGAGGAAATGGGGGCAGCAGAAGCCAATGTCTCCCAAAAGCACGAGGGAAGCAGCTTTGCTACAGCTGCAAGGGAGGACGCTGGTTGACAGAGCGCTGGTGATAAAAGTCCTGGACAAGCTTGTCCCCCTCTCCAGGCCACTCCCTCTTCACTCTGTACAAGCTCTGGGTCTCATGATTGAACCCGGAGTCAGTGACGGGAAGAAGGAAGTGCAGGGTCCGGGGAGCAGTTTGCATCCCCATCACCTCTCCATGGTGGGGTAGGGGCTCATCTCCCTACACTGAGCAGGAGTGTTGGGAAGCAAGACTCAGGGCACTGCAGCCCTTGCCTCACCTGCTCTGGAGTCCGCTCCTCCAGAGGATTGTGCAGAGGATTGTGCCTGGACTAGAGTCACACTCCAAGCATCACTTCCCACACAGTCTGTGCAGAAAATCTGCTTCTCCCTGCTGCCAACAGAGCTCATTGTTTCGATGACTAGCAGTGTGACATCAGGTGAAAAAGAGCAGCCATGAAACTGTATTTATAGCGGGGTGTGTTATCACATGCCCGGAATCCCAGTTCAAAGGAGATGGAGGCAAGAGGGACAGGAGTCCAAGGACAGCCTCGAGTACCTGTCAACCTGTCTCAAAAAATTAAAAATAAAAAAAGAAGGATCTGGAGAGATGCCTTAGTGGTTAAGAGCACTGCTCTTTCAAAGGACCAGGGTTCAAGTCCCAGCACCCACATAGTAGCTCACAGCCTTCTGTAACTTTAGTTCTAGGAGATCTGATATCTGATGCCCTCTTCTGGCCCCTGTAAGGACCAGGTGTGTGTGTGTGTGTGTGTGTGTGTGTGTGTGTGTGTGTGTGTGTGTGTGTGTGTGCACGCAACACAGAAAAAACACTCATTCCTCATACACATATAAACAAACAAACAAACAAGAACCAAAGAGATGACCCAGGAGGTAAAGGTACTTGCCTCCAAGCCTGATGATTCCAGATGGATCCTGAGACCTCACCTGGTGTAAGAAAAATGAAAAAAAACAGCAAAAACAGCAGCAACTCTCACAAGTTGTCCTCTGACCTATACATGCCTTATAGGAAGCAGACACACACACACACACATACACACACACACACATTACTAAAATGTGGAAAAATACAAAAATACTCAATTCATGGTGTAACATTGTAGCTGATCTTTGCTACTTTGTGGGTTCTTCTTTTCCCACCTTTTATCCCCGCAAACCCCAGCGGCTCTTCCCCCTCCCACTGCCATGCTTTCCCTACCGTGATGGACTTAAGCGGTTTCTATCCGGTATCTTGGTCACAGTGACACAAAAGTAATCCAGTCCTCAAAGCTGTGAGCTGTGCAAGGCTTTGGGGAGGCGGGCTTTGGGAGGCAGGCTTTGGGGAGGATCACCCACTGATGGCCGAGACTGATTGCCTCCTGCCTGGAGTCAGACTGAGTTGGATAGGAAAGGCTGGCAGAGCTAAGCGCAATTTAAATTTTGGAAAGGAAGCTGTCCCTGTTGGCACACGGATCCCACCCTGTGAGATAGGAATTACTGTCACTCTTTTAGAAGTGAGAAGGGAACTCCCTGTCAGTGAGGTGGGATTCCTGCCTTATTTCATTATTTACTTTTAATTGTGTGTTGTTTTTTCGGTTGGCCCATCCTATTAAAGGGTATACTGCAGTGGTACTCTGAATTCTCACTGTGGCCCCAACAGACAATAGTATAAGGGACATGGGAGAGGGCATCTCTGAACCCTGAGGGCTGGCCTGGCAGGGACCTTACCCTTGCTAGGTAGCCTCCAGGCTGAAGGCAGCTCCATCTGAGGCAATACTTCATACCCCAGTTCCCGTGTGCCAAGCCTGGACAGAAAAGATTCACATAGAAGAGACCCCAAGACAGTGCAGATGGCTCCAAAGTGCCTCCCCGAAGGACCGAAGAGGGGTTGTACAGTTTGGGACATTTGCCCTTAGCCAGTGATGTGGGGAGAAAGCATTGGGAAGTCTCAGAACCAACTGGAAAGCTGAGGTAGCCAGGTTAAAGGAAGATGGTACTCGGCAGATTCAGGGTCCTCTTGTCCTCCCTACTGTGACCCAAACAAATGACACATAGTCCAGGACTTCGTAGGCAACCATGACTCATGGATTTGGAGAAGTGACTTGTGAGATCCTTCAGTGGGTCATGACGCTTGTCCCCAAGGTTGGCAGGGCTGGCTTGTGGGGTCCTTCATTGTGGTGGGGCATGCTATGTGTTTAGCATGTTCCTTCCATTGAACCATTGAACCAATGCTGCCAAATACTACAGGGAACAAGTGAGCTCCATCCTGCACCAGAGGAAAATGCATAAGGCCCAATAGTGCCAGTGTGTGTGTGTGCGAGCGTGCGTGCATGCGTGCATGCGTGCGTTCGTGTGTGAACGTGTGTGTGTATGTGAGTGTGCATGTGTGTGTGCGTGTGAGTGTGTGAGCGTGCATGTGTATGCGTGTGAGCATGTGTGTGAACGTGTGTGTGTATGTGTGTGTATATGTGTGTGTGCGTGTGTGTGCATGTGTGTGTGCGTGTGCGTGTGTGTGCCTGCTTGCTGTAAGACATGTAGAAGTCAGCAGAGAACTTGTGAGAGTTGTTGTTGTTGTTGTTGCTGTTGTTGTTGCTGTTGTTGTTTGCTTTGTTCTCCTTACTAGATGAGCTCCCAGGACCCATCTTGGGTCATCAGGGGCAAAAACCTTTACCTCCCGAGTCATTCCTTTGGCTCTTGTTTGCTTGTTTTTGTTTTTGTGTGTATAAGTGTTTTGTCTGCATGGTTTTGTTTTGTTTGTTTCTTTGGTTGGTTGGTTGTTGTTTGTCCTTCTCTTCCTCCTCCTCCTCTTCTTGTTTGTTTTGTTTTGTTTTGTTTTTGCGCACCATGTTTGTGACTGCAGCCTGCAGAGGCCAGAGAGAGTACCAGATCTCCTAAGACTGGAGTTACAGAAGGCTGTGAGCTAGGATGTGGGTGCTGGGACTTGGACCCTGGTCCTTTGAAAGAGCATAGTCTGCCAACTGTTGTCTGTCTGAGTCACACAGGAACTCAGGCACCAGTCAGAGTGAGACTCAAATCAATCCCTTATATTCACGGCGGGTCAGCTGGAAAAGCCACACCCAGTTAAAGGTAAATCTGAACAACAGCAGCTCAAACACAAAGGTCCTGGGAAGGCAGTTTAGCAGGAAAAATGTTTCCCGAACCACAGTGTGAGAACCTGAGTTTGGATCCCCAGAGCCAGGCACAGCAACACACAACGGCAACCCAAGCACTGGGGTGAGAGAGGATCCCAGGGATCCGGGGTGCTTCCTAAATGATCGCCATAGACAAACTAGCGAACTCTGAGTTCAGTGAGATTGTCAGATACAGAAAGCAGAAGCCAGACATGGTGATTAATGTCTTTAATCCAGCACTGGGGAGGCCGAGGCACTTGGATTTCTCTGAGTTCGAGACTAACCTGGTCTATATAACGAGTTATAGTCTAGCCAGGACTACATTGAGAGCCTGTCAAAACAAAGCAAAATAACAGTAAATTATAGGAACATGGGACTAGAGAGTGTGACTGAAGGGCCTACCACAAGCACAGGATCCAAGTTCAGATCCCCAGCATTCATGAAAATACCAGGTGAGCATGGGAGTCCATCTGTAACTGCAGAACTCAGAGGGCAGAGAGGCTGCGGATGCCCAGAACTAGCTACACTAGCCCAGTCAGCAAGCTCTGAGTTCATGTGAGAGGCCTTGTTCCAATGAGCAAGGCTGAAAGTGATCAAGGGAGACCCTTTATCTCAGCTCCAAACATACACGCATATGAACACACAAACACACCACACATATGCACATTCATGTGAATACACATACACGCTCATGTGAACACACACATACACCACACATGCACACTCATATGAACACACACCACACACAGACTCACGCATATGAACACACACACTTACACACTCTTCTTTTTTTTAGAGAAAGATTTATTCATTTTAGTTATATAACTAAACTGTTCAGGGAGAGGGCATCGGATCCCATTACAGATGGTTGTGAGCCACCATGTGGTTGCTGGGATTGAACTTAGGACCTCTGGAAGAGCAGTCAGTGCTCTTAACCACTGAGCCATCTCTCCAGCCCCCTACACATACACACTCTTATGAACACATACACCTCACACATATGCACATGTAAAAAAATAAGCAATGAATTAAATAAAGGGGAGGAGCATAATGGAGCAAGACACCTGACATCACTCTCTGGCCTCCTCTGGTGCCCGTAGAGACTCAGGTCTAAATCCCATCCACAAGTCAGCACAAGGAGGCATTTTGGGTTGCTGTGGAGAAGACCTACCTTTCCAGGCCTCATGCCCTCCTCTATGAGATGCAGGTGCCCATCAAGCTGCAGCCAAGGGTTCTGCAGTGCTGGGCACCCACACATCACCCTGCCACATAGTGTGGGTCTAGTGCCTGCTGGTTCTCCTTTGTCCACGACAGACCTCACACAGCATCCAGGGACACAGGAGAGTTGCCTATGGCTCCAAGACATGCATACCATGAATGTCCACTTTCTTCCTGGGGGTCAGACTCAGGCTTTGTCCCTGTGGCACAGGCACATCAGAACCCCAGGCTCCGTGATTTCACAGGCAGGCCTGGAGGTGCTCTGAAGAGCGGCGACTCAGAGGGTAAGAGTGCTTGCTGCCCTTCCAGAGGATCCGAGTTTGGTTCCCACCCAGCACGCACATTGCTAGCCCCAATTCCAAGAGATCCAATCGCCTCTTCTAGTCCCAGACACCCACGTACATATGTATAAGTATAAAGAACTCTTAAAAAGCAAATAAAGATACTGTCTTCCTGTAGCTATAATACAAAACCACAGCGGGTAAGTTTTAAAGAACAGAAGTTGTTTGCTTCGTAGTTCAGGATGCTGGAAGTCCAAGATCAAGGGGCCTTATCTTCTGAGGCAGACTGGCCAAGTCATCATGGCTGAGAGGCAAGCACTGGGCAGAAGAAAGGAAATCAGACGGAACTCATTTTCCTGGGAAGTCCACTCCTGTAACAACAAATCACCCGTCAATCAATCTTCAGTCGAGTCCTTCATCCCACCTGGAAGGCAGAGCCCTCCAGCCCGGTCGCCTGTTAAAAGTCCCGTACCTTTATCTTCTCACTTTTCATGTATGGGTGTTTTGCCTGCATGTATGTTAGTGCATGTATGTATGTTAGTTCATGTATGTATGTTAGTGCATGTATGTTAGTGCATGTATGTATGTTAGTGTATGTATGTTACTGCATGTATGTATGTTAGTGCATGTATGTTAGTGCACTGCAGCTGTGCCTGGAGCCACAGAAGACAAAAAAGGGTATAGGGTCCCTAGAACTGGAGTTTCAGGGTGTCTATGAGGCCATCCGGGTGCCCTGAGCAGCTGGGGCATCACCCAGGGCCCCTTACTGACTTCTGAGATGGAAGTCTCACTGTGTAGCCCAGGCTGGCCTCAAATTCAAGATCTTCCCTCTCGCTTCACCCTCCCGAGTGCTGGGATGGCAGGCCCTTGGCAGCCGCACCTCCTCACATTGATAGAACTGCAGTCCACGCTGAACCGGAGTTTTGGCGGGAACATCCAAACTGCAGCAGGGGACTCTACACATGGAGCACAGGGGCACAGACCACAAGGGGACACAGCTCTGGGTGTAGCCCTCACACCAAAACATGGGGGTGGGAGAGATTTGGGGCAAGGGTGTGTTTTTTGAGGAAGACTGGGGGTCTGCAGATGAAAGGAATGGCTGCACCGTCCCAGAGGAACCAATCCTGGCGCCCCGCCCCAGCGGCTGAGGTGACAGAGGTAACTGCACCTGGCTATTAGCAGGACAAAGAACGATCCTCAGAGGATTTGAAGACTAGCTCTCGGTTGCCGTGGAAACCAAATTCCCTGTTCAGCTTCTCTAGGCATCTTTCTGCCCACCTGTCTCAGTCTTTTTCTCCAGCCTTGATCCAAGCCAAGAATCAGAGAAGGGCAGGTCACATCCCTGTAAGGCAGAGGATGGGGTGGGGCACCACTGGAAAGAAACGAATCCCGCAATCGCCCTGTCTTTTACGAAGCCCTAGGTGTGGGAAATTTCTGCAGATCAATGAAAAAGAGAATATAAAAATTTAAAGGCAGGGCTGGTGGGATGGCTTAGCAGGTAAAGGCATT